>NC_041219.1:22545900-22562397 GCF_002837175.3 Physeter macrocephalus
TTGTAGTTTTGATTTGCATTTCTCTAATAATTAGTGATGTTGAGCAGCTTTTCATGTGCCTCTTGGCCATCTGTATGTCTTCTTTGGAGAGATGTCTATTTAGGTCTTCTGCCCATTTTTTGATTGGATTTTTTTTTTTTTTAATATTGAGCTGCATGAGCTGTGTATATATTTTGGAGATTAATCCTTTGTTGATTCGTTGGCAAATATTTTCTTCCATTCTGAGGGTTGTCTTTTCATTTTGTTTATAGTTTTCTTTGCTGTACAAAAGCTTTTAAGTTTCATTAGGTCCCATTTGTTTATTTTTGGTTTTATTTCCATTACTCTAGGAGGTGGGTCAAAAAAGATCTTGCTGTGATTTATGTCAAAGAGTGTTCTTCCTATGTTTTCCTCAGAGTTTTATAGTGTCCGGTCTTACATTGAGGTCTCAAATCCATTTTGAGTTTATTTTTGTGTATGGTGTTAGGGAGTGTTCTAATTTCATTCTTTTACATGTAGCTGTCCAGTTTTCCCGGCACCACTTATTGAAGAGACTGTCTTTTCACCATTGTATATCCTTGCCTCCTTTGTCATAGATTAGTTGACCATATATGTGTGGGTTTATCTCTCAGCTTTCTATCCTGTTCCACTGATCTATATTTCTGTTTTTGTGACAGTACCATATTATCTTGATTACTGTAGCTTTGTAGTATAGTCTGAAGTCAGGGAGTCTGATTCCTCCAGCTCCGTTTTTTTCCCTCAAGATTGCTTTGGCTCCCCTTTTAGTTTTTGATGCACTTTTACTGCTTTAAAGGAAAGGAAATGAGCTACCATTTCAGTGCTTCATACACGTCTTTCCTATGAAAACTTTTTTTTTTCTTTCTGCTTTTTAATTTAGGTACAGCAATTAATTGTTTTGATGCTGTCTTTTTGTAATCTAGATAAATACTTGCAAGTGGCTTTGTTCCTCAGACTTACTCAATTTGCTCATAGTATAATTTTTTTTCTTTTTAAATTCTTAGGTGAGGTTAAACTCAGACCTGAAGCTAGAAAACGACTTCTAAGCTATGTAAATGAGGAGCCACTAGATGCTAATGGTTATTTCAATCTGGGAATGCTTGCCATGGATGACAAAAAGGACACTGAAGCAGAGATGTGGATGAAGAAAGCCATAAAATTACAAGCCGATTTCAGAAGTGCTCTGTTTAATCTGGCTCTCCTGTATTCTCAGACTGCAAAGGAATTAATGGCTTTGCCAATCTTGGAAGAGTTACTCAGATACTATCCTGATCATATCAAAGGTCTCATTTTAAAAGGAGACATTCTGATGAATCAGAAGAAAGATATACTTGGAGCAAAAAAATGTTTTGAAAAGATTTTGGAGATGGATCCAAGCAATGTGCAAGGAAAACACAATCTTTGTGTTGTTTATTTTGAAGAGAAGGACTTACTAAAAGCTGAAAGATGCCTGGTTGAAACATTGGCATTAGCACCACATGAAGAATATATTCAACGCCATTTGAATATAGTCAGGGATAAAATTTCTTCATCTAGTTTTGTAGAACAGCCAGTATTCCCAGCTGGTAAGACTTCAGGTATAGAAGGAGACAAAATTCCAACTGAAAATGAAAAAGAAATCAAAAGTAAACCCAGACCCATACAGGTAATAAAAACAAGTGATAATAAAAGTCAGTCGAAATCCAACAAACAGTTAGGGAAAAATACAGACAAAGAAACCCCCCACAAAACAACAAAAGAAATCAAAGAAATTGAGAAGAAAAGAGTTGCTGCTTTAAAAAGACTAGAAGAGATTGAACGTATTTTAAATGGTGAATAGCATTACCCTTTATCACGTGACAGTGGTTTCAAAGAACTTCAGTCTATATCATGTGATTACTTATACTGAGAGCTTTGAAAAGTAGCCAGGATACTAACAGTCTATCATAAGCTGCCTCTACGTAGGATCAAAATAAGGTTTTCATTAAAGACCCTTTCATTACCCCAGGGTATGTATTATATATGAAAGTAGTTTTTAGAGTTTTGGTGACTATAGCAGAAATTACAGGTGGCAAATTTGTATCTTTTCTTATAGAAGGAAGATTCTTTCAGCAGAATAATATTGATTACCCTCAGTTAAAAATAATCTGAGGCCTGAATGGTAATCCCATGGGGGCAAATCCAACATGTGCTGGTTTATTCTGTGAATTCATATGTATTAGCTAACTTCATTTTTCCTTTAACTATTGGAATTTTACTATGGATTTGAAAACACTTACTGAACACATTCTTTTTCTTCAGTAACCTTCTATTTCCAAGGGACTTTGCACTACAAAAGAATACTGGCTGGCTTTCTTTATGTTGTATTCTTTTTTTGATTTTTAGAAGGAACGCCAGATTAAACATTTTAAAATAAGTCATATGACGTGTTAGCTTAAGAATGTATTTTCATAACTGTGTACTTGTCCTTAACTTCACTCTAAATGGCAATTTTTAATCAGGTAAAGTTTTAAATATATATACGCACACACATTTCTGATGGTGCTCATATATACTGTATTTTCATTTTTTTATGTACTGAGGGTTTCACAGCATGAACCACATAATCATGACTCTTTGACTTTTGTTTCCCAAACTATTCCTGTTTATTAGGGTCATAGTCATATTGAGAAGTCCCAGTAACTATAACTTGATTAAACTTTTGAGCTAAAACATGGTAAGTTTCTCTTTCATCTTAGTGCTATCTTTCTAGTGTTACTTGAATTTTAATTTTGTTTCCAAAAACATACTTTAATTATTCTTAGATACCTTAGATACCTAAATTGAGTTCTGTTTAACTGAAGGCAAAACAATGTGACAAAGTTTATTTTTAAACACTAAGTTCTTGTTACCTTATGGTGTATATTTTTATTAAATATTTATTTTGACTACTGAGCTTCCACAAAAAATTTAACGCTGTTTTAAGTCCATCAAGTATGGAAAATAAATTGCTATTGCATTTTTCTATACCTGCATATATTATGGTTTAACCAAAATTTCGTCCTTTTTGGCCTGTTGTCCAGCTAGAAAAAAGATAATTAGCCTAGTGTATGATTAATGAATTAGTCAGTTGGTTTTAGCAAATTTAAACCTGAAAAATGTTAGTTTGAAGAGTAGATACAAATCAAATTTATTAAATCTGACTTTTTTCATGAGTTAAAATGCATTTTATAATACCTAACAAAGTTGGCTTTAATTTAAAATGTTAAAGCTCAAGCTATCATCTTGGGATAGTAACTAATTTCTAATTATGTAGCATTTCAAAAACTGTATTTCTGTTCCTTTGAGATAATTAATTTCTAATTATGTTTCAAAAACCATATTCTGTAACTTTTTTCTTAAAGGGATGTTTTATAAATAGGTCATAAGAAACATGGTCTGCATTAAAGACCTACTCTTACTAGGCTCTCTGAGGCGCTGTCATAGATTATTTTTTAGGCAATATAAAGCAAGTACTGACACCAATGGTAGTACATTTTTGATTCATTAAAGCAATACCTAATTTCAGTTTTTAAATTATAGCTTTGTGACTCCAGGTATAAGGTGGAGAATACCTCATATACCATGATTTGAAAAATGAAATTGTTATTGTTACATTCTCTACATATATCTTGAGAAGAAGTTTGAGTTTGATCTATTCTGTTATAATATCAAGTGAGGATAGTTCAAAAAAGTAGAAGGAAATCTTTTATGACAGCAGACCATAATAAAAGCTTTGAGTAATAATTTAATAAAATTATGTAACTATTCAAAAGATAAAAGATATATTAATATCCAATGATTTTTATAGAAAAAAGAATTTTCTCCACATTAGCACTTAGAACAGTGCCTATCATGTAGGAAGTGCTCATATTTTGAATAATTTATTTAAATCAGATTCACCCTGAGTAATCAATAACTTTTCCAAATCAGTTGTTTCTCAACCCTCATTTCATATTAGAATCATCTAGACCCCACCCTACAACAATTAAATCTGAATTTCTTATGGGTAGAGCCATGCTTCAGTTTTTCCAAAGGCTCTCAGAGTGATTCTAATTTGTAGTCGGGGTTAGGGACCACTGCTCTAAATTCATTCAAGAAAATCCTCTTATCTCGCCTGTGTTAACTTTTAAATTAGTGACATAATCCAATTAATTTTGATGTTTTAACTTCCATTAAGGAATATGCTCTTCTGATACCTAGTATTTATTCCATCTTAAGTTCCATCAGGCTTGCTTATGTGTGAGGTGATTATTTCTTCTCTTTAAATTCATAATATAAATTTTATTCAAGCTGTTCAGGTGAAAAAGGCAATGGATAGTTTTTCCTTTGAAGCTGCCATTTGGGGGAAATGGAGGGTAGGGACATTTTAGCCCCATTCACTAACCTGTGTTTCACAGTTGTGAGCATCTGTAAGTTTGAAAAAGAAAGCTTATCATAGGTTTATGTACTAATAAGGGGATGTAGTTTTAGTTCTTGCTGTTTTACAAAAGAATCTACTCCCTCAGAGTTCTAGGAAAGCTTTGACAATCCCAAAGGGACAATTATGCTACTCCTTCACTCCTTCTCAGAAGGAAGAATTAACTTTTTCTCATTTTGCTCCTGTATGTGTGTCCTTACTAACATTCAGAATTGGGAATTTTATCTTATAATAATTATTCCAGTAAGTAATTTTATGAAGTTGATGACTTGGAGGATAAAGCAAATATGTTTGCAATTTTGTCTTTACTTTTATGTAGATGTTTGGTATGTTAATTACTCAGTTCTATTAAAACCTCATGCCTTTCATCTGATTTGAGCTCTCAATTTCATGTTACAGAATGCTTCTTTAAGGATGCTTTAATGAAAAATATTATGAAAATATATAGATTTGTATGTCAGTTTATACTTCAGAAATCCATATATTTGTCATATTTATTTTTTTAAAAACCTAATTGCATGACTAAATCGTATTTAAAATGAAAACTCAAATATATCTGGTACCTTGGTCTAGAGTTTTATCTGTTGGAAGATGTCAGCCATCCATGTTAAGGTTTCATAAAATAGTTGATAATTGTATGCATTTTATATTACTGTGGTGTCTGTGTGTACCATATTTCTAAATATTCAGTATTAAACTGATACTTTCTAAAACCTTATCCTGAATTGCCTTTTAGTGTTAAAATGAAAAATATAATAGCATATCAAGAAATTTCTGCCCCCACAAAGAAAGAAGAGCTGGCGGGTAGTTTTATAAGCAATGACCTGAGAAAGATACATGTTAACTTAGTTCCTAACAGTGATACATTTCCAACCCAGAGTGACAGAAACTCAGTTAAGAAAATGAGACAAACTCAAATATGAAATTTTATATACATACACAGTTGGAAGTCAGTGTAGTGAAATAATTAGGATTTTAAGTTATGAATCTACCTGGATTCACATACTGGTACCACCCCTGCTAGTATAACTTGGGGGAAGTTGTTTAACCTATATGTCCTCAGTTTCCCCATCTGCAGGTTGGGGAAAATACTTTCCTCATAAAGTTATTAAAAGAGAATATATATATATATGTACCATGTATGTTACATATTTATGTGTATGTATTATAATGGATATGTATATCTCCTATTATAGCAAATTGGCAAGTATCTTTTTTTCTTTTAAAACTTTATTTTTATACAGCAGGTTCTTATTAGTTATCCATTTTATACATATTAGTGTATATATGTCAATCCCAATTGCCCAATTCATCCCACCGCCACCACCCCCCACCCCCGCTTTCCCCCCTTGGTGTCCATACATTTGTTCTCTGCATCTGTGTCTCAATTTCAGCCCTGCATACTGGTTCATCTGTACCATTTTTCTAGGTTCCACATATATGCGTTAATATACGATATTTATTTTTCTCTTTCTGACTTACTTCACTCTGTATAACAGTCTCTAGATCCATCCACGTCTCTACAAATGACCCAATTTCGTTCCTTTTTATGGCTGAGTAATATTCCATTGTATATATGTACCACATCTTTTTTTGGCAAGTATCTTTATAAATAGTGCATGCTCAGCCATGCAACGCTATAAATAGCCTTTACCAAAAGTTTTGACCACAGCCATAATTAACGTCACTCAGTGAATTGTGATTTTTTTTTAAACCATGAAAATTATTTGATGTGATTGGCTTAATTGTTTTTATGTGTCTCCAAGAACAAACAGTTTTAACAGCTGTAGTGGTACTGATGGATCCATCCAATGTTGTCTTTATTATATTTGATTATAGTTTGATAGTATTGCATTGTCAGACTAGAAAAGCTAAAGAAACGAAATATTTTTAGTTTTACTGAAGACTGGCCTTATTTATGGACAGCTTTCCAACAAGCAATTATTAACTTTTATCAGGTATTAATGTCTGTTTCAGGAACATGACAGTATGTTTACATGTCAAGTTTTGTTTAATTCTATGACATTTCTAAATTGGTTTGTTTAAATAAATTCAGCAAATGGAAATATGTTATATATTTATATTAAATATATTAATAGATTTAAATTGCTTAGGACAGTTCTTGGCACATAGTAAATAATAGATGTTATTAATGTAATTGCAAGATTTGGGCTTGCATTTGATGTATTTTATTTGATTTATATATGTGTTAGCAGAAGTAATGTCAATGATGGTCATGATAGCAAACAAATTATTAGAAATATAATATGAATGCTTGTTCCATAGGCATCAGGTACATAAATAACCTAAAATAATATATATTTATTAAATATTAAGTGTATAAATTTATTTAATAAATTAAATTATTAAAATGCACAAATAACTCAAACTAAGACCTTAAAATTGTACTACCTCACTATTTCTCTTCACTGCCATTAGGAGGTAGCATAAGATGAAATATTAACACCTAAAAGTCTGAAGACTTGATACTTTTTTTGATGAATTCTGTTGACTATAGTAATGGATAGCGTATTTCCCATTAAGTAGCATATATATTCTGTAAGAACCTGTTACCTTCATGTTTCTGCCTTGAGCGGAATATCCCTTACCAAACCATTCTACTTTGCCCTTTCTTAAAGACTTACATGGTTAAAACTCAGTCTTCTTTACTCCTTCTTTCCCCAGTGGCTTTAGTTTCTGATATTAGGAGCATAGTCTGATTAAATTAATCCTTACTAAAGTGTGGGTGATGGGTGGCCATCTCAACAGTTAATTCAAGTGAACCTCTTTCTTTGTAAAGTTGCAGGCAGTGTAGTAGTATCTATATGAGGAATATGGAGTTTCTCCCCCATTCTTCCTAGGAATTAAGGGAGAATTCTGCATAGAATTGAAGGAGGCCCCCAAAATATCTGTAACCACAGCAAGGCCACTCCTGACCGGAGTCCTGTTTTTGATGGGCTCTGGCAGGTGACTGCCCCTTGGAAGTGGAATCAGCGTAACTGGGCTGTCAGCAGAATTGCACCTACACCTAATAGCGATATCTGTAAAATTAATTCCTGGGCAGTAGATATAGTGTGTACATTTAAAATGGTCCCTTTATATGACACCATTTCCTTAGGTGGATCTACAGTGTCATTTGCAGGCTTTTTCTCTGCTTATACCTTAAAATCTAGTGTTCTCTCTTGCACCCTTTCTTCCCCCTCTTCTTGGAGCAATGGTTTTAGCTATATGTGATTCCAAATGTCCAGCCCAGATTTTCTCTATGCCCCCAACCTATGAGTCCAGTGGTCTACTGAACATTACATCCACAGGCATTCATTCCTCCCATCCTCTCTTCCAAATCTCATGCCTACTGCATAATAAGTTTACTCTAAGAAAGAAAATATATCCAGCTTAAAGCAGGGAAGGGAGGTAGAGTCCAAAGGAACATGAGATGTTGATAATGCTATAGTATCTACTCAAATACTCAAAACATAAAATTTAAGACAGCAATAGGGTAAATAAACATGATTATGGGACTTAGGTTAAAAATAAATACTACAATTTTACACAAAAAATTTATGACTTGTAATCCATCAGAAGAAAATTCACTGTATCCAATGAAATGTAGTGAGGACAGGGCAAATAAATAGTGCAGTACCAAAGAAGGTGTTAAACTAAAGGGCTAATGTAGCAGTAGTTAAAGTGAATGTAAATGGGTTAAACCTAACAAAATAGGTTTTTTTATATTTTAATTATATTCAATTAAATTATATATATATTACATTGAATTATAAATACAAGGTCCAACAATAAAACTATGACAAGAAGTCTACCAGTAAATATGAAACAAGCTGGGGTAGCAATTTTAATACACAACAAAATAAAATTTAAGGCCAAACAGGAAAAAAAAATGCATAAGGGAAAATGAGTGGTGTATACTGGTAAAAGGAACAATAGAACAACAAGATATGTCCATCACGAATGTACATGTCTTCTAACATTACAATCTAAAAATAAACCAAGCAACAACAAACAACAGTACAGGGAAATAGATAAATTGTAACTGGATATGTTAAAACCCTCTGAGAAACTAATGGATGCAGCAGAGAAAAAAATAAGCAGATAAATGCCTAAATAATAAGTTTGAACTACTAAATTTATGTAGAATTACTTGACACATGGAGAATACACATTATTTCCTAGCACATATGGAATATTTACAGGAGTAGATTATGTATCAGGCCACAAAGGAAACCTTAATAAATTCCAAAAGATAATGTTCTTTGACCATGATACAAATGTTCACAGCAGTTTTATTCATAGTAACACAAAACTGGAAACAAGCCAAATGCTCGTCAGCAGGTAAATGGAAAAATAAGTTGTAATATATTCCAACAATGAATATGTTTCAGCAATTACAAAAAAAAATGACATATACAACTACATAGATGAATCTCTGAGCAGATGAAGCCATACACAAGAGTACATTTTATACAATTTCTTTTATATGAAATCCCATAACAGTTACAACTAATCTATAGCAGATGCCAGAACTACAGGGTTGGGTCCAGGAGCAAAGGAGCCCAAGGGAACTTTAAGAGTATGTAAATATCCATGACCTAGTATTCCCACTCTGAGTTGCACAGACAAAAGAAATACATATAATGTGCACTAAAAGACAGCTACAAGAATATTCTTAGCAGAATTATTAGGGCCACAACAAATAACCAAAATTCATGAAAAGTGGAATATTTTTGTATAAGTTTTGACACAAATAACACACCTGTGAAAAAATCACCACAATTATGATAGTGAACTTATTTATCACCGCTCAAAATTTCCTCATGCCCTTTGAAACCTTTCCAGTTCCATCCCTGCCTTTTAGCCCTGTCCCTAAACTATTGATCTGCTTTCTGTCTCTATAGATTAGTTAACCTTTTCTACAATTTTATATAATGGAATCATACATTTTGTCTGACTTCTTTCACTCTGCAGTGAACTGAATGTGTTTACACCAAAATCATATGTTGTAGCTCTAACTCTCAATGTGATGGTATTTAGAAGTGGAGCCTTTGGGAGGTAATTAGGTTTAGATGAGGTCGTGAGGGTGGGGCCCACATGATGGGATTAGTGTCCTTAGAAGAGGAAGAGAGACCAGAGTTCTCTCTCTCTCTCCCCACCATATGAAGACACAGCAAAAAGGTGGCCGTCTGCATGCCAGGGAGAGGGTTCTCACCAGGAACCAAACCTGCTGGCACTTTGATCTTGGACTTCTCAGTCTCCAAAACTGTCAGAAATAAATGTGTATTGTTTAAGCCACCCAGTCTGTGGCATTTTGTTACAGTAGCCCAAAGCTTACTAAGACACACTCAGAATAATTATTTTGAGATTCATCCCAGTTGCTACCTGTATCATTAATTCATTTCTTTTTATTACTAAGTAGCATTCCATTGTATGGATATACCACAGTCTTTATTCATTTATCTTTTGATGGACCTACAAATGTAGATTTTCATCTCTGGTGTAGTGATTTTTATTTTCTTTTATGCATTATTTTTCAAATAACAATAAACGTATTTTAATCCCATTATTTGTAGTGCATAATTTCTGACTGTTAGCTTCAATTACACCATTTCTACAAATGGCCATTTGGGAATTTAGTCCTCATTCACTATTAGTCCATGTGTTTCTGGAGGTGTAGAAGCCAGAGCATATGACTCAGACCTAAGTCATTCAGCACTTAGTATTGACCCATCTACTGTGATTCATTTGGAAATGGGAACTTGACCAAACCAAAACGAATGGAATTACCCATGATTTTGCTAACATTTTATTGGCTTAAAATGAGAGAGAATATAAGTTTATATTTGTGGCAGCCATGTTCCCACCATAAAGAGAGGTCCTATTAAGAATGGAGTCAGGATAGAGTTAGGCAGATCATTGAGGTAGGAAATTGGGTCACAGAGATATTGTTGGAGACCTGGTCCAACTGCATCTGAAAAGACAATAAAGATAACCAAAGTGGAAGCAACTTGAGCTATATCTGAATCGTTGTGTGAACTTTTGAACAGGGACTAGACCTTATATGTAGTCTGGCCAAGCTCATGAAGTCACGTGAAGGGCTGTGTGAGCCACTCAATCCAAGTCTTAGAAGTTAACAGTTTTAAGTGTAAGACAACTGGTTAAACTGACTGTCTTGTGCTGAATAAGGAAACAGGGTGAGAGACCTGGTTTTGAAAAATTCAATTTATTAGACCCTTTAGGAAGGTCAAACAAGAATGAGAAAGTTTTAAGGTGGATCTGTTCTCTCTGCAAGCGGATCAGAGAATATTATTTTAGTATAACGATCCTTTCTACCTGCAGTCCGAAGTCTGAGACAGCTGCTACTGCAGTAGCCGGATTGGCAAGGGTTAGCAAGCCAAAGTCTCTGCCCCAAACTAACATTGACTCAAGCAAAAGCAGAGGTGGGAGGCCTAGCAAGAATGGTAGATGAGGAAATTGTAACCTAGTATGTCAGGTCCCTTTCACATTCTTCCATTTAAGCAAACGTTGCCCGAGGCAGGGACAAATTACTCCTATTGAGAAGATGCAGTCCAGAGGCACAAATACTAAGGAGAAGGACATTCAGCTCAGGGCCAAAGAGATTGGCCGTGCATTGTGGCTGTGTTTGGTTCCTGGGGCTGCTGTAACATACATAAACTGGATGGTTAAAACAACAGAAGTGTATTGTCTCACAGTTCCAGAGACTAGAAGTTTGAAATCAAGGTGTTGGCAAGGTTGATTCCTCTGGAAGCACTGAGAGAAAATCTGTTTCATAACTTCCTCCTAGCTTCTGACAGTTGTTGGCAATCCTTTAGAAGACAGGAAATCCAAGGGTGATTTCCACATTTAAAGATTGACTCCTTGATATCTCTGTTTACTATCCCTTGATATAGAGTGAATGGAAATAGATTAAAAGTATATCAAGAGTTTAAATAAATTTTACTATTAGAGAAATCCCAAGCCTTACAAACAAGAGGCGAGGGTTGCTCAAAGCTTAAAATAATCCTCAGCCTCCAGAACCTGAAGTTAAAGTACACTGATAAAGAATTACAAGAGGCATCTCAGATGTGGTCATGGAAAACAATCGTGTTAACAATAGATTGGATTGTCAAAGCAGACTCATACAAAATATTAGATCTTACTTTACACCAAACTTTATATGAAAAGATATAAGCAAACACCAAGTATAGATAAGAATCCATAAATTTCAGGTTTGCCTACAATAAGAAAAATAGATGGGTTATAAATATCCTACTAAAACATTTTGTAAGTAGGGAATCCCTGTGTGCAAGGAGATCTGGTGGAAGTCATTCTTTCCTGTTGTCCCCGCTAGGGAAGAAGTGGTTTATTGACCTGTGATTAACCATTCTCTCCTCAACAGTGGAAGAAAGATCCTTCCAGAGAGCAGATCTAGAACAGCCAGACTCGTTGACAAAAGAACTGCATTTCACTTCTAGACTGAGGGCTCCTTGCCTTATACTTCACATAAGATACAATGTAAGTTATATACCAGAAACTGCTTTGTGTTGTTTTCCTTCCCCAATGGCAGCCTAGGGAAAAAAGTGTGTTTTAGATGTTTGGGGATTCATTAAACTTACTATTTAGCATTAGTTTTCTGGGCCAAGAGGAGTTAGAAGTCTGACTGAGAGGACTGTGCACTAAACAGATATTTTGGGCTTTGAGCTGTATCTGTAAATGAACGGGACTTTTAAGTGTTATTGCTTTGGGAAGGTAGAGGAGAATGTGTTTTCATTGGGACATAGCATAGGTTTATTATGGAGGCAGAGATATTTTTGAAGGTGATTGAATGGGAAGATGGGGTAGACAAATGAATGGATATTTCCTTGGTTGTGTTTGTTTTCTATTCAACATCAATTCACCCTGTTTCTAGTACTGCCATTTGGAGATTCGTTCAGGGATGTGCTATTAGAGGGAAGAAAATGATACACACTGAAAGAAATAAGTGTATTTCATCCCCTGGACTATAGCCATTTGTAGCCATGAGTTCAGGAATTTGTATGTGACAGAATTAGTAAGATGCTGGAACTTCCCAAAAGCTCTTCCTCTTTTCCATTGGATTTGACTGAGAGACAATCTAAGTCTGGAGTTAGAGCAGCCACCTCCAAAGAGAAGGCATGGAATCTGGCAGTAAAGGAGCACGATGAATGAACAGAATCAAACAGAAAGAATCTGGGTCCAGGTGACATCATTTGGTCCACAGTCAAGATGCAGTAGAACCCAAAAACTGATTTTTTAGATACATGAAGCAATTATTTTCCTTTTGTTCTTAAACCCCTTGGATTGGATATCCTGTTATATGAAATTAAATAAAAACCCACTGATATAGTTTTTTAAATATTTAAATACATTTTCAGTGCTTTGTAATCCAAGAAAAGCTTTTTTCAAAGCAACATGTTTTTCTGGAGTCAAGTCTGACATTAATTAAAGACAGATTGGAACTGATAAAATTGCTCAGCAGGAGGGAATATAGGGATTATTTTTCACATTTTCTGGGTTTTGTATCCTCTTTTAAAAATCTGCAAAAAAATAAGTCTGATTAATATGCCTTTAAAAGTCCTACATGATCCTCCTCCTGACTTAATCTCCTGTCTCTCTCCACTTCACCCATTTCACTCCATCTCTACCAGCCTTCTTGCTGATCTCCCACCCCAGAGCCTTTGCACTTCCCATTCTCTCTGCCTAGAAACACTTCTTCCATGTATCCACATGGGTTCCAAAAGTCATTTAGATTTCTTCTCAAACAAAACTGAACACCAAAAACAATGAAAAATTGAAGAATGCATAAGTGTAAAGACCTATAAAAGAGGTAACAATTGATTATAGGCCAGACCATAATAAATGGAAAACTAAGTTCTTTTTTTTTTTGCGGTACACGGGCTTCTCACCGCTGTGGACTCTCCCGTTGCGGAGCACAGGCTCCGGACGCGCAGGCTCAGCGGCCATGGCTCACGGGCCCAGCCGCTCCGCGGCATGTGGGATCCTCCCGGACCGGGGCACGAGCCCGCGTCCCCTGCATCGGCAGGCGGACTCTCAACCACTGCACCACCAGGGAAGCCCCGATATAATTTCTATTTTTAAAATGATAGAATTGAGGTTTAGAGAGGTTAAGGAAAATATCCAAGGAAACAGCTAATGGAAAACTCAGGACTTGAACTCAGATGTATCTGACTTTGAAATTTGTTCATTCCACTAGGCTGTTCTCCCTCAATTACATGTTCCCAGTTTACTGGTGAGCACTTGTTTTTTAAACAAATATTTATTTGCATAATAATAGGTGTCATATATTGAACACCAACTACATGTAGATATTGTGTTAAACTACTATTCTTGTCAGGTTTACTTCATAGTGTAAAAACAGACTTTTTTTTTTTTTTTTTCAGTACGTGGACCCGCCGCAGAGCACAGGCCCCGGACGCGCAGGCTCAGCGGCCATCGCTCACGGGCCCAGCCGCTCCATGGCATGTGGGATCTTCCCGGACCGGGGCACGAACCCGCGTCCCCTGCATCGGCAGGCGGACTCTCAACCACTGCGCCACCAGGGAAGCCCTAAAAACAGATATTTAATGAAGAATTAATTGCAATAATATCTGAAAGAGTACATATATTTAAAAAATTGATCTCAAAAGGTTCATGCTATGGGAGGCATGAGAAAATAGAGCCTAACTCAGAAAGAGTAGAAGCCAGTAGTCTATAGTCACTCTTTCATGTGCCCATTGGGTGGAATGATAGGTAGAATGGCATATATTATTTACATTATTTATCTCTGTCTCTTCAAGAATGCAAGTTAATTCAAGTAATTTCCATGTGACTAGAATGAAATTTCAGTGTACTGCAAACATGCAACAAAAGTATAAGTTTATTCCTTTTGCCCTCAGGAGTCACTTTTTAGCACAATGCCCACAGTACTCTTATATGATGGAGTGGAAACAGCTCTTTATACACTATGTCATTTAGTCCTCAGAACATCTCTATTATGTAAGTAAGCATTAGTTCCATTTTACAGGTGAAAGACACACAGTGTTCAGAGAACTGGCACTTGCCCAAATGTGCAACCATACAATGAACTGTTTTTATAAAAGTAGGTTAAATATGAGTAAATAAGTGTGTGGATCAGCTGAGTGTCTTCTCCAGTTAGTTATGAGTTCCCTGCTATAGTGATTGTGGTAGGCTGAATAATGGCCCCCAAAAGATGTCCATGTCCTTATCCCTGTAATGTGTAAAGACGTCACTTTATATGGCCAAGAGGGCGTTTATAGATGTGATTAAATTAAGGATCTTTAGATGGAAGATTAGCCTAGTTTATCTGGGTGGATCCAATATAATCACAAGGGTCCTTATGAGAGGGAGACAGGAAGGTCAGAAGCTGAAAAGGGATTAACAATGGAAGCAGAGGTGGTTGTGATATGCTGTGAAATGGAGGAGGGGACCACGAGCCAAGAAGTGCCAGCAGCCTTTAGAAACTGGAACACACAAGGAAACGGATCCTTCCCAGAAACCTCCAGAAGGAAGATAGCCTTAGAAACACCTCGATTTTAGACCTTTGACCTCCAGAACTGTGAAAGAATACATTTGTTTTAAACCACTATGTTTGTGGTAATTTGTTACAGCAGTAGTAGGAAACTTACAGTGATTTTATCTTATACCCCATGAGAAAGGATAGAACTGGGGTTCAAAATCCAGATCTGTTTCTTTCCAAGAGGCCATTCCTTTTCAAACGTGATGCATTTTCCCTGCTTATATTTGTCCCTCTTGGGCAGTACAGTGTAAATATTGACAAATCCAAATGTTCAATTCCTCTTTTCAAAACTCTATCAGCAAACACATCTGCTTTATATTGTATGTCAAGTGGTATAATTAAAGTGTTTTTTTTTAAATCAAACATGATTTATTCAAGAAGAGGACTGAATTCCAATCTTGTAAGAGATACTCAAGAGTATTGTCATAAGAATATAAAAAAACTTATCCTTTGATACTGTAATCAATAAATTCAATGTTAAAATGGATGAAATGAGCCATCAGTAGATATAAACTAGATTTAATGATATGTTGCTATTGAACAAAGTTGTCTTCAGAACCAAATAAAAAGTAAAGGGTATCTTAAAAGCTTTTATCTTGATAAATAGGTCAGATCCTCAGAAAGATGTGACAGTAGGCTAATTGATCAGGGACCAGTGCTGATTTGCACAACCATATATTGATGCCTTCAGATCCTAGCTATTAGAGACAAGTAAAAGGCATTCAACAAATATTTTTGAGTGATTGAATAAAATTGCTCTATTAGATGTTTAAAAGTACTTAATACTACAAAATAATCAAACTATGACATTGATGCAAAAATAGATACACTAATCAGTGAAGAAGATAAAAAATCAAAAACCATACTCTAATATAAAAGTAACAATGCTATGAACTACTGATGCTTACTGTGAGCCAAGCACTGTGCTAAGTGCTTTAAATGCATTATGTAATTTAATACAGTAAGCTATTGCTATTTTGATCTTTCCCTCTCAAGGAAGCTAAGATTTGAAGAGGTCAAAGTGGTAAAAATAGGTTTTCTGTGATGCCAAGGCCTATGTGTTCATTTACTCTGTGAAACTGACTTTAATAATCTAAAATGTGATAAAGTTGGCATTTGTTTCATAAGGAAAACTAATTTTTAAATATATGATATTAGGATGACTGTTTAAAACCCTTTGTCATGTCATTTATCAAAATTAATTTCAGATGTAATAAAATCACCAAGTTAAAAACAACTTGATGGATTTTATTATCAAAAAATTAAATTTTTGTACTCTAAGAACATCATAAATAAAAATCAAACCTGGAAGAATATTTGAAATATATAATGTATAATATGCTTACATATTATGTATTTATACATTGTATAAAGTTGAAAGTTTACTCGAATATTTAAAGCACTCTTGTAAATAAAAAAGAAAAGCATATGGGACTTCCCTGGTGGTCCAGTGGTTAAAATTCCGTGCTCCCGGGCCTCTCTGGTGGCGCAGTGGTTGAGAGTCCGCCTGCCGATGCAGGGG
>NC_041219.1:22562446-22567440 GCF_002837175.3 Physeter macrocephalus
GACACGGGTTCGTGCCCCGGTCCGGGAAGATCCCACATGCCGCGGAGCGGCTGGGCCCGTGAGCTGTGGCCGCTGAGCCTGCGCATCCGGAGCCTGTGCTCCGCAACGGGAGAGGCCACAACAGTGAGAGGCCCGCGTACCGGAAAAAAAAAAAAAAAAAAAAATTCCCTGCTCCCAATGCAGGGGGCCCGGGTTCAATCCCTGGTCAGGCAACTAGATCCCGTATGCCACAACTAAAGATCCCACATGCTGCAACGAAGATCTGGCGCAGCCAAAATAAATAAATATTTTTTAAAAGAAAAGAAAAGAAAAACATAATCCCTTTAGTAGAAAATGAATAGATAATATCCCCCAAAGATACAAAACAAATATAAAAAATATTTAACCTCAGGAGTAATCAACAAGTACCAAAAAAAATTACAGTGAGGTCTTCCTCCCAATCAAATAGACAAGGATTTAAGAAATGGTAACATCAAATATTGCAGACATGGGAGGAGCATAGCATTCCTCCCATGAATGCTAACAGAAATGTAAATGGATACAGCCTTTTAGAGGGAATAATTAGAAAATGGGAACGTAAGATTTAAAATATGCATGCTCTTTGATCCACCAATTCTATTTCTGTGGATTAGTCCTAGAAAAATAGATATATAAGAATATAAATACAAAGAACATCATTTCAGGATTGTTTATGATCTTGAAAAATTGAAAATGATGTTAATTTACTGAAAAGATGTTTACAGTATAGTATTAGGTGGAAAAAGTAAATTTTAAAAAGCTTTGTATAATAGGACTCATTAAAATGCATAATTACTTTTAAATATATCATGAGTATATTTATATTTATCCTGATTCATGGGGAAAAGTACTTTATATTAGCTGACAGAATTTTAAGAGATTCATCTCTGAGTGCATAGGACTGTAGCTGATTTTTATTTTCCATGACTTTACTTATCTTTATTTATAATTTTAAACATAAATAGATATTGTTTTCTGATAATAATAAAAGAAGAAAAACCAAAACTGATAAAAAGGTTACACTCACCTCCACTCCAAATCTGATTATGTACTTACTACCCAGCTGAAGAAATCTCTACTGACTCATTTACTGCATAAATATCCAAACACTTTATCTTGGCACCCAAAGTTGTTTCACATCTGGTCTTACAAATGATATTGACTTCATTATTCACCTCTATATCCCATGCGTCCTCCTCTGAATACTTTTGGAAACTGCCAAGCCCTTTTTTTCCCCTCTGCTGAAGAACTCTAACCTTATTTTTCCATAAAACGTCACCTCTTCTGTGAAGGCTTTCTTTCTCCCCTAAGAAGAGTAAGTGATTTCTCAGCTTTGCTCTTACAGCATATTTTTAAGTGACTTGTCTATTGTCTTCCTAGCTCCTGCCACTGCAAATTACATATTAGCAACATTCTAGGTAAATGCAAGTACATCCATGGTAGCTATGCTTTCCCTATCTCTTGGGAGTTCAAACAGTTGGCCCTGAAGGATGCTGCAGATTAGATGAAATAAAGCGGAGATTTGTAAAAAAAAAAAAAAAAAAAAAAAAAAAAATCACAGCAAAGCCAATATAAGACCATCAAAAATGTAATTAGGAATTCTTCATATGTAAATAGTTTATACAATATAATTAATTGTATTTTTTCACTCAAATTAGTGAAATTCAAAATGACAGTTTTAAGCTCTTTCTAAAACAATAGCTGACATGAGCTTGTGCTAAGGGGAAATGTAACAAAAAGTAGATAGACTGATGGAAGGATGGATGGATGACTAGATGATAGATAGAAAGATAGATAGATATGAGAGATAATAGTGTGCCATTCTTCTTGATTATGGATTCATGAAACTATGGGCATATATTATTCTGAAAATACATTAAAATAATCCATTTCAAACTCTTTTCCTGGATAACTTTTGAATGTTTTGGGGATGGCGATTTGTTTTCAGATATTTAGCAAACTACCTCTAGCTCAGATCAGTTGGTAGTGGATGCCTAGAGTCCTATGCTGGCTCATCCCTATTCAGCAGAAAGGAGGAGAATGATCAATGGTAATGGGCAAGGGACAAGGGATTGGCAGTATATGCCATCCCTGGGCATATCAACCTCTGAAACAGTTTGATAACGGGAAATTAAGAGCTGCAGGACTGTATAAACTTTCTTTTTTTGCTTTTGCATTCCTTGATTCTTGTCTCTTCTTGCAGGGTCTATGTTCTTGGATAACATCCCAAAATGATGTTTTTTTCATAGTCAATTCTATATGAATTCATGTTGATGATTAAAATACCTTTAGTCTTTAGCTACTTCAACATAAATAAAAAGATTGGATTATCATGGTTCATTTTAATGAGTCAGTAGGTAAAATCACTTAAAGCAACTCATTTTGTGGCTGAATAAGCACAAACTATTTCTCTGGTATTGCTGTAGTTTGGCTACCAGCTTACACTAATGAGCCGTTTTAAGAATAAGAAATTTGGGAAATTATTTGGCTGGGGTATACAAAAATAATGTGTCATGCTAAGGCTTGTTAAAAGTTCCTCCAAGACAAATTCAAAGATACACAATATTATTAACTATATCTTGGCAGCTCATTTTCTTCTTTTATAAACAGTCCAAAAAGCTGCTCTGGTTTATTTAATTCCCAGAAAAGAAGAATTGGAACTATTTAGCCTGCTTAATATCAAAACCTACCTGACCCAAAGGAGAATCAGGAGGAATTTCACAGAACACTTTTAGTTACATCATCCCATACACAAACTCTCTGACTGTAAATAATATAGAATTTTTTAAAAAGCCCTGATGCAAATTTTATAACATTCATTTCTTTTATAATTTCTTCCTTTAATGCTCTTTCTCTGGTTCCTTTTTTTTTTTTCTACCATCCTTTAGGAATTCTCAAGAATTAATGTCTTATTCTTTGCTCCTTTCCCGTAACATTTACTCTTTTCAGAAGCGCCTCCATTCTCATGGTGTGAATTACCAACTTTGTATGGATTGATTGCTAAATGTTTACCATAAGTTCCAAACTCTGAATAATTTTCTGTAGATCAATCATGCTAATATCAAATACTAAACTCTTATCTTTCTTTACCGAAAGCGATGCCTTTAAAAAATATATTCATCCACTCATTCTCCATTATATTACTACCTATTAGCTTTTGCCAGAATCATAAAAGTGATAAGTGCTAGTCATTTCCTGAACTCTTCCCCATCTCTGCCTAAACTTTTCTTAGTTTCACTTCAGCTATTCTTTTAGGGCCCTGAAAAATTGTTCATTGAATAGTAAATATGAGAAGATGATGAGAATTATGATTTTAGAATATCACTCTGGCAGTAGTGTAGAAAATGGATAGTTGGAACATACCTTAAAGGTGATTTTTTAAAAAAATTAATTAAATTATTTATTTATTTATTTTTGGCTGCGTTGGGTCTTCGTTGCTGCGCACGGGCTTTCTCTAGCTGCGGCGAATGGGCGCTACTCTCATTGCAGTGTGCGGGCATCTCATTGCGGTGGCTTCTCTTGTTGCGGAGCTCTAGGCGCACGGGCTTCAGTAGTTGTGACTCGCCGGCTCTAGAGCACGGGCTCAGCAGTTGTGGCGCACGGGCTTAGTTGCTCCGCAGCATGTGGGATCTTCCCGCACCAGGGCTCGAACCCGTGTCCCCTGCATCGGCAGGCAGATTCTTAACCACTGCGCCACCAGGGAAACCCCTTAAAGGTGATTTTAATTCTTCAGTGAAGTTAGGGGTGAGGGAGAGGAAGGTGCAGGTCATAATTATGTGTTAGCATCTGTTAATGACTTTCTATGTTATCTCTTCCAGGGAACAACCATATTTAAAATGGCCCAAAACTGAAAGAAAGGAGGAAGAAAGGAAAATACTTGCGCTGGCACCCATACAACTTGGTGTGTGGTATTCAATAAGTATTTTCTGGTTAAATGAATAGCTAATGGGTCGGATTAATGGTGAAAATTTAAGTCATCTTGGAGGGCTGGTAGGGGGCATATTTTTTCTCTAGAAGTGGCTTTCTCAGCACATCTCCATTTGCATCATGCACCTGGCAACCCAATTTACTTCTGGGATGGGTGCCCATCTCTTATCTTCCCTGACTAATCACATTTTACTCTTATCAGTCTTCTATGTCATTTTGATATTGTACACTTCTTAATAATTGCCATGTAGTAATTCTCTGTCATTTTGCTTGCACTTTTCTTGACTCCCCGCAAAGAGTATTTAAACCCCTTAATGTCAGAGACTGGATTTTCTGAATCAGCCACAATACCTAACAGAGTCTCTGTACACTGGAGATCTAAATATGCTGGATGCCTTATTATGGAGTTCTAATTAAGTATGTTAACAAATACTATGAAAATTGCCTTTAGTTTCCAGGAGGCAAACATTCCCAGAAGATTAGTATTTCAGTTCCTTTGTTGTCATTACACTATCTCTTCCCATGATTTTAGTTTCCAGATGTTGTGTTTCTTCAACATCTGTGAATCTTGATATTTGGTTTTATTCATACACAAAAGTCCTGGAATTGAAATGCATCTAGTACAGTCACAAACAGCTTTAATTGAATAATTTATTTAAGCCTTGATAAGAATATTTCATCACTTGGGACCTAGTTATGACTAGTATAGAGTCTGAGAATTAGTAAAGGAAATTAATCCAGTAGTTCCTTTGTGACAGGAGATATTGCTTATTATTTTACAATTTATATAATATTAATTCTTTGGTATTATGAAAGCACTTTCTTTTGAATTTTTATATTTTTCCAGTTTTATTGATATATAATTGACATATAGCATTGTATTAGTTTAAGGTATACAATATAATGATTTGATATATGAATATATTGTGAAATGATTACCACAGTAAATTTAGTTAGCATCCATCACTTCACATAGTTACAATTTTTTTCTTGTCATGAGAACTTTTTTTTTTTTTTTTTTTTTTTTTGCTGTACGCGGGCCTCTCACT
>NC_041219.1:22567576-22610095 GCF_002837175.3 Physeter macrocephalus
TGCCCGGACCGGGCCACGAACCGGTGTCCCCTGCACCGGCAGGCGGACCCTCAACCACTGCGCCACCAGGGAAGCCCAAGAACTTTTAAGATCTACTTTCTTAGCAACTTTCAAATATGCAATACAGTATTTTTAACTATAGTCGTCTTATACATTATTTTGCCAGAACTTAGTTATTTTATAACTGGAAGTTTCTTCTGAGTTTTAGAACTTACTTGTCATGAAGATAACTGCCTTCTTGTGAGTAAAGACTTTGCTTTAAAGTCACGCCGCCTTTGTAAGCTGGATCCTGAGCCCCTGCTTCCTCAGAAAGTAGGAGTGATGGTATCTGTCTCTCTGGGCATGAAGACCACAGGAGAACACATGAGGAAGGCGCACTCTGAGTTCACCTTTAAGACAGCTCAAGGTTTTCTTCTCCCTTTTGAGGGACTTTACAGAACAAACAGCTTTGCCTGTCTGGGTCTGTTCTAGACCTGTCATATAAAATATTGAAAATTTTTAATTACTTACTCTTTCTATTATGGAAAATATTTTCACCGTGATAATTTCTATTTTAACACAGTTGGAACATTAAAGGAAAGCAAAGATTATAAAATTTATTAAAGTTTGTATGTTAGTATTCTATTGCTGCCATAACATATTACCACCACTATAATGACATAAAGCAACAGAAATTTCTTATCTTGCAGTTCTGTGGATCAGAAGTCAAACAGAAGCCTGAGTCTCCCTGGGCTAAAATCAAGGTGTTGACAGGGCTGCGTACCTGTCTGGGGATTCTAGGGAAGAATTCATTTCTTTGCCTTTTCCAGCTTTTAGAGGTCACCGCATTCCTTGCCTTGTGCTCCCCTTCCTCCATCCCCAAAGCCAGCAATGTTGGGTTAAGTCCTTCTCATGTTCCATCTCACTGATCCTTGTGTCTGTTACATCTCTCTCATCACAGCCAAGAAAGGGTCTCCATTTTGGAAAGATTCACATGATTCTATTGGGCCCCCACATCTACAAGACACCAGCTTTGTTTTCACATGTGAAACTTTAAAAATTATAGTTTACTGTAGTAAAAAACACCTGCCTTCAATCTATTTCTGGTATTAAAAGATAGCAAACTCAGTCTCAAACCTGATCCCTTTCCTTGAAGTCTTTAAAGGCTCTCTTAAATGTAAGTACCTTGTAATCATTTTCTCCTTGCAAATAACTGAGAAGACCAAGTATATTATTAAAGATAATGAGGTGGAAAATCTATTTTCTTGTCTTCCAATAGACAGAAGAATGTTTCTCTATGCCCAGAAGAAATTTTCAGGCTATAAGTCTGGATATTAATTGAAGGTATCAAAAGAATAAGAATGGATGAATCAAACTATTGAAAGTTGTTAAAATAGGATAATAAGTGTTTATATTTGCATGCAATATTATTCATTTAGGTAGAGTTTCATGCATGTGCAGAGCTCCTCTCTTTTCCTCCCACTGAAATTTTCAGTATAAATTATTTGAAAAAATTATTCTGACATTTTAATCCTGTTTGTTGCCATGCTTAACTTAGAATTTTTTAAAAAAAGGGTTTTGAGTAAGAGAATTATTTTAGTAACTCCATGATGGTATCAACAGATAGATAGATAGATAGATAGGGAGATAGGGAGATAGATAGGCATAGATCCTAGAGTTATATTCCCTGGATTAAAGGGAATTTGACTTTTGGATATTGATTGAAAAGTGGTTTTAATATTTATAATTTTCCTTTTGATGTTCAAGTTTTAGATTTAGAACTGAAGCATATTTTATTTGAATGAAGGACCAACACATGCATTTTTCCAGGGTTTCTTCTTTTCTTTTCTTTTCTTCCAGGGTTTCTTCTTTTTCAAACCCCTAGGGGTTTGACACCCCTAGGGACCTCAAGCAAATACCTGAACATGATACTGCACATGTTATTCCTGGTCAAGGACTCTTGTGGAAGTTTGCCTGTAGTTCTGAAGATAGATTTAGGCTAAAAGCCCAAAGAAGACCACAGAGAGGAAGAGAATAGAGTCAATGGAAGAAGCCAGATGAAGTGTTGGTTCATAACGTCAACACTTCATGACACTCAGAAGTTAACCTCAACTATGAATTTTACTCTGTCCTTTCTCTTGGCATAGATCAGCTAGCACTAGTAGAAATGTCTTTGCAATGTGGATGGCAGATGTAATAGGAATGGGTGGCTTCAAAGGTGGAACTTTAGATTCCAGTTCTTCTTCTTTATGTTTCTTGCTGCTAGTGCCTGTTCAAATTGCTCACCTGTACTATACACTATATAATACACTCATACTGAATAGTATGTATATACTATATGCACTATATACGTCCTCTATAAAAACAATAAGAATAATAAAATGTACAACTCTTCAGAAGTACAAAATATTATGATGGGTAGCCAAATTTAATAACTACCATAGAGCACCATGTTTGAGTGAGGTATTAGATTAAGCACTTGATATTATCTAATTTAGTCCTCACAAAAAACTTATCAGGAAGGCATTAGTTGTCTTCACTTTATAAAGGAGGAAACCAAGGCAACTTGGTCTCACAGCTAATAAGTGGCAGAGCCCAAATTGAATCCAGGTTTACTTGGCTGCAAAGTTTTTCCTCTTACATGCTAATCAGTGTGGTTGCATTTAATAATAATGAAACTTCTAATAACACATTATTCCAAATTTCACTTTCAGGTCAGCTGGAACACTACTTAAGTTCTAATTTTTTTTGTCACTTTAGTCTTTCACATTTACTCTTTGGTCTCTACTGAAATTTTAACTCAAAATCATCTGATGTGAGCAAATTTTTACTGAGCCTGAGAAAAAAAGTGTGAAGGAAATTTCTAGTTAAATATTACAGGTGAATTCATGTTTGCCCTCTCTGTTTCCAAAACTATTGTAAATGAATAGAAATGTATAAATTAGAAGGGGCAAAAGGAATGGGAGATGATGTAACATAAAATATGTTAACAAATTTTTGAAGATGGAAAGCTGACAGATGAATTGGTAACTGATTTAATCAAAGAAGAAAAAGCAGAAATCTGTTTTTGTAGAGAGAGATGTCAAATGGCACAAGAGGATAATTGTCATAGTACCATAAAGATTCAGGAATCAGAGACATTAGGTACCCAGGAAGATACAAAGATTGAGTCTCTTTAAGATGTAGTTAGGCATCTTGATTTCATCCTTACCTTGTGCTAGTGTCTACCTTCCTGCATCCTGGTATTAAAAATAAATTTGTTGTCTGGAGAAATTGAATTCAACTGGCACTAGACTTAGAGACATATACTAAAGATTGGATGATTAATTGAAAGTATACAGAGTGAACTATGAGATCCCAACTTTCTTCCCATATTTAGCTTCAAGAATACTGACAGCTAAGCCTATGCCATCCATAACATGCATTCCTTAGTCAAAGATTGGAGCAGTACTTTCTGAGGAAACAGACCAATCTAAATGGAAAACCCCACAGATACTATAATTTGAGGATCCTAAAACAAGCATCTACAATCACCACGTGATCTAACCGCCCAATCAACACATCTCACCCCTGGACATACAGTATCCAGTCAGCATTTTAGGGCTTCATTCTTAAGTATGAATAAATAGCCAAGAGGTAGGAAGAGGCAAGATTTTCTATGACCCTTTGATGCATATATATTGTGTTCTATTATGTTCATGTATTTCAAAGTGCTCTTATGCATAGCTTTATTTTACCAAAGTCTCAAAGAAAACAAAAATATCATCAACACACCTGATGCAGACATTGAATGCCTGCCTGAAAGTTGATTATCTAGCTCATTCTGCACTGCGTTTCAAAGAATTGCTTCCTTGTACCTTCTTCCACCATCCACCACTCACTGTCAAGTCTACTCTTCCTCCCTTGGTGAGTACAGTAAATGTTTATTTTATTAATAACATTTTATTAAATGTTTATACTATTGGGTGGGCCAAAAAGTGACTTCAGTTTTTAAATTAAAAATAAAAGACACATTTTTCATTTCACCAAGAACTTTATTGAACAACGTATTCACTCTTTTGTTCCACTACCTTCTGCCATTTTTCAGGCAACTTCATAACTCCATCTTCCCAAAACTTTTTATCTTTTTGAGCAAAGAACTGTTTCAGGGAAGACTTTCAGTCTTCCAGGGAATTGAAATTTTTTCCTTTAAGAGAATTTTGTAAAGACTGAACTAAATGGAAATCCAAAGGTACAATGTCTGGTGAACACAGTGGATGAATCAGAACTTCCCAGCCAAGCTGTAACAGTTTTTGCCTGGTCATCAAAGAAACATGCAGTCTTGTGTTATCCTGATGGAAGATTATGTGTTTTCTGTTGACTGATTCTGGACGCTTTTCACTGAGTGCCGCTTTCAGTTGGTCTAATTTGGAACCGTACTTGTTGGAATTAATCGTTTGGTTTTCCGGAAGGAGCTCATAATAGAGGACACCCTTCCAATGCCACCATATACACAACATCACCTTCTTTGGATGAAGACCGGCCTTTGGTGTGGTTGGTGGTGGTTCATTTCCCTTGCCCCGTGATCTCTTCCGTTCCACATTACTGTACAGTATCCACTTCTCATCACCCGTCACAATTTGTTTTAAGAACGGAACGTTTTCATTACGTTTCGTTAGAGAATTTTATGCGGAAACGTGATCAAGAAGGTGTTTTTCACTTAACTTATGTAGAACTCAAACATCAAAAAATTCACATAACTAAGCTGGTGCAAATGATTTTCAGTGCTTGATTTGGATATTTTGAATATGTCAGCTATCTCCCGTGTGGTATAACATTGATTGTTCTCAATTATTGTTTCAATTTGATCGCTATCAACTTCAACTGGTCTACACAACCAGCAAGAAATCTCCGGCATGAAACTTTGCAAACCACTTTTGACACGTTTGATCAGTCACAGCACCTTCTCCATACACTGCACAAATCTTTTTGTGCATTCCAGTTGCATTTTTACCTTTCTTGAAATAATAAAGCATAATATGCTGAAAATGTTGCTTTTTTTCTTCCATCTTCAGTATTAAAATGGCTACACAAAAATTCACCAATTTTGATGTCTTTTTTTAAATGCACACTGATATGACAGCTGTCACATACTATCTAACAAAATTGTTTCGAATGAAGTTAAAGACAACTAAGTGCTACTAGAGCCATCTTACGGAAAAAAACGAGCGAACCTTTTGGCCCACCCAATACATTTTACATTTATTCATTTTCAAATTGTTATATTTTAGTTATATAAACATTTTTATTGCTCAATTGACATATCTGTGAAAATCATATGTATATTTTGGATTGGGAAAGAATGTATCATCATTTTCCCCATTAAATTAATGGGACTAGGTTTTCATTTAACAACTGTTTACTTAGCAACAGCGTTCTCAGAAATAAACTAAAACTGTTAATTGGGGGATAAGTGTATAATAAAGACATTTTCAGATACCCAAGTACTCAAAAACGTTTCCTCCCAAACACCCCTTTTCAGGCTCCAGAAAATATTGAGGATGAAAACAAAGAAATATGGAATTCAAGAAACAAGTGTTCCAACCCAGAGAAAGTGTAAGGAATTCCCAAGATGGTGTTGTAAAGGAAGTCTTAGAATAGCTGTGGAGCATGCCTGGCTAGCTTCTGGTCTCAGTTATAGCAGTCTCTCGTCTGTAGGTAATGTAACTCATAAACTGGCACCTCTTGTCTTGGACAGATTTTGATGGCATTGCCTAGTTGAGTCCATCTCCTGCTGGCTGCAGACCCAAGAGGCACTTGCACATCCTCTTACTGTCAACCCTAAGCCTCTGCAGGGGTTATTGTGCCCCTTCCAGCCGACCCCTTGGCAAGCCCTCCACTGTCAATGCTCACCCGCGTCATTCAAGCTGGAAAGCAGCTTGAGAACGTTAATCCCTAAGACCCCTCTCTCTCCTATCTCATAGAACATCAAGGACGTATGGCCCAGCCCCAGACTGGTACAAGCGCATTACACAAGGTAAACCCTTTCTACAACTTAAATAAGAGATTGGGGAACAGCCATACTATTCCCCCCATGTTGACTTCACTTTTCTAAATCACCTATTCCTCTTTCTTAAACTAAGTCAGGGGCTGGAGGGCGAGGGGAAGTTGTCGTACACTCATGCTTACCTTTCTTTCTTACTGCCTCTTCCTATTCTCCCCTGGGACCAGAAAATGGGCTTTGTGTTTGTTTTCCTTTCCCTGTGTCATATCTCCCTTCTGCTATTGAGCAGCAGCAAGCTTGGCTGATTTTCTTTTATGGGGCAGGAAGTGTCTCTGTACTACAGGAGAGATCTATGAGATGGTCCTTCAAGCCCTTGATATTCTAATGCAGGAAATGAAGCAATCTGAACAATTTTCTCTCTTGACTTGCTCTCTCCGCTGTAGTCTTGCTTCTTGACTAGATGCCTCTTTCTCCAGCCACTCCAGCAGTTGCTCAATGAGCTCACAGGAAAGTGGCCATGGTGACAAGGATAGAGGCTATGCATGGGCTCAACAACCTGAACTTCCTCTGACCAAGCCTGGCTACTGTTTCTCATTAAGTTCCTACCTATCAACAGCAAACAAAACCACTATACTCTTGATAGGGTTATATCTACATATATAATAAACTATACCAGCTCTTCAGCAGACATAAATTTTATAAATATTTTTTCACATTTTGTATCTTGCCTATTAATTTTCTTAATGATGTCTTTTGATGAGTAGGAATTATTATTTTGATTAGATCTAAGCTATCATTTTTTTGTTTTACGGTTATTATTTCCTTTTCTGTCTTATCTGAGAAAACTTTGTCTACCCCCAGGTCACAAATATATTTTGTTATATTTCTTTCTAAAAATTTTATGACATTAGCTTTTACATTTAGATCTTTGATCCATCTCAAATTAATTTTTGTATATGGTGTAAGTTAGGGGTTTTCATATGGATATCTGTTTTTTCTAGCACTATTTGCTGAAAAGACTTTGTCAAAAACCAAAAAACTGAATGAAAGTGTAAGTCAGTTTTTGAGCTCTCTATTCTGTCATTGATCTACTTGTTGATCCCTATGCCGGTATGCTGTTCAAATATTGTAGCTTTATATTACATTTTGAAATCAGGTAATATAAGCACTCCAACTTCAGTCTCTCCTTTCTCATGACTGTGTTGGATATGCTGGGTTCTTGCATTTCTATGTACATTTTAAAATCGGCTTCTTAATTTTTCCAAAAAAAAAAAAAAGGCAGCTGGGATTGATTGAGATTGATGCTATCCTTAATTTCTTGCTGGTGAATGAGGAGTGCCCTTGTTTTCCTAATAGGAATAATTGTTTAATTACTGAACATTATAGGATTTTTAAAATTAGAGTTCCGTGCTAATCCAGTACATTGTCTACACTGTCATCCTTTCATTATCTGAGGATATCCATGACAGTGTTGTCTCCTGTGTGTGACCTAGACTGAAAGATCAGTGTAATCCCAAACTAATTCTTTATCTTTTGTACCTAGCCAAAATTTTCATAGTTTCCATCTAAACAAATACCAATAAAAACACTTCAAGGAGGAAACTATAATAAATGTGCTAGGAACAAATGGTTATAAATACAATAAAAAGGAAAATCTTGTTTCTGGTCAGTCTAATTATCACCATGTGTTCATGATTATTGGAACTTTCCCACAAGTGAGCTAGGTTTTTGTAAGCAACTTTAATTAGGGTACTTCAAAATAAAGTCGAATCAGTAGAAGACTTCAGGACTCCCTGTTGTCAATTGGGCATTATTTAATCACAATATATTCTTTTACTCTTACAAGGGTTATAAAGATGAACTCCTTTAATAATCAGTAAGAAGCCCTGTAAAACCCTTTATCAGGTATTCAGAAGGACATGACCCATCACGTAAGGTGCTTCGGTAGCTGCTTACATTTTTTTTTTCATTTGTTTGTTAATGGTTGGTTGTCTCTTAATGGTTGATCTGTTGCCTGATAAATCATAACACTTTTAAATAAAATACAGTTAAAAAGCTTGATCTAGACATATAATCTATTTTATATTACATTTTATAGTTTATTTCCTTAGCTGTAAAAAGGTGTCAAATTCTGAGACTTGCTTAAAGAGCTCTTAACAGAAGGGAAGTCTGTTTAAGTCAGTAGGTATTTTGTCTTTTGGCTGAGCATAATCCACAGAGAATTTTGAAAATAAAGATGCATGTGGAGAATGATCAAAGAGACAAAAGATAAATAAACAATGTAGAATTTTTATGGCTAAAAACTGTTATTAATGGCAGCTGCTGGTATAATCCATGGCCACTTTTTAGTGGAACTAGCTGCATATCCACCATTCCACCAAACCCCATACTTAATTAGTGACCACTCAGTTTTAGACACTGTATTAAGCACTAAGATAAACATACTAATAAAATGCTGTTCATGCCTTAGATAATTTCGCAGCTAGTAGAAAAGGATTATGTAGCAACAACTGACTCTAATAAATTATGACAGAGTTATGTACAAAGTGTTCTAAGAACCCATGTGGAGAACAGTGAGTACTGCTGGAGAAGGTGTGTGTATTCGCAGAGAGAGGACAAAGACAGCTTCAGCAAAGAGGTGGTACTTGAAATAGGTCTTAAAGAATGGAGTAAGAGTGGCTAGTACATCTGAAATCAGGAGAAAACAAATGCACCTTAAGTCTAGCATAAATTTTAGGATGCATTAAATTCTCAGTTCCATCAATGACTTAGCTAATATTTTAAACTAAAGTACTTTTAAACCTATATTCTGAATCTGTATCTTTTAGATTATGTTAAATGGTGGTAATTTTTATTACTACTTATTATTCCTCCTCTTACCGTTTTGTTTAGAGAACCAGAAATCCTCTCAGTGACAATGGAGGTGCATAAACATTTTAGCTCACTGACAATCCAAATTACTGTACAAAGTTTACTCTTATTGGCCAACTGATAGCAGGGGCTATGAAAGGTTGCCGCACAACTCAGCAGGAATCAGTTGTATTAAAACGTTATTCTCAGAGGGCTCTGCTTCCCTAGCCATTCAGGACATCTGAATGTTAGCAATTCCTGTTTCTGTTGGAATACCTAATTGCCTTTAATAAAAATGTAGAGTTATTTTACTTGGGACTTTATTTAAAAAGTAAGAATTTCTTGAAACTAACCAAATATTCACTGACTTGAAAATATATATAAATTACTATACAATTACATTAAGAATAACCATAAATACAACCTGCTCTAAACAATGAAGTCCTTAGGAACCTCCATCATTAATTCTCTGGTGAAACCCTTAGGCATATGTGGCCAAAGAAAATCTCTAAAGAGATTAAAAGAGATTAAATCTCTTTTAAGGTTATTGAATCATTTCATTCACTTCTCCATCTTCCAAGTCTGTGTCAAATCTTGTCTGAATTGGAATAGCCACATCCTTTGTATCAGGGAGGTGTCTCAGGGCTTTAAATACAATTGCCCAGTACTCTCAATGTCCCGATCAGGAATTGTTCATTATTCAGACTTTAAAACAGAGAGTCAGCATCATTTGTTGCTCAGCTATATTTATCTCAGAGATATGGACAAAGATAGAATTGATTGTTTCCTTTCTGTAAAAGCTTGACAGCAGCTTTTTATTACCCAAGAATTTCTTTCAATTAGGTGCTCTGTCTCTCTCTTTCCTCTGTTTGGTTCAACAATGCCATGACTAAGATTTTCTCAAACACTGGATTTCCTTTAATCTTATTGTTTTCAGTAAAGATAACTTCCTATGCTCTTATCACTTTAGCTTCAGAGAGAGGCTAGTGATATGGAATGGTTTCTTAACAGATACACAGTGCGATCTCTATACTAGGATAGAGTTTTGAGGGGAAGAGAAGCGAGTCAGAGTTCCCTTTCTCCTTGTGATTTATCTTCAACAATGGAATGTTATGATTGGATTGGTAATTTCTTCTTTGGAAAAGATTCTGTGATAGGAGACTAATACCTCCCAATAGGATTATAAAACATTCTGGGACATCCTCAACTCTGGATGGCCATTTGGAGCCAGCATAGGGTCAAGGGGAGATGGACTAGCTATGAACTAAACGTTGAGGAATAGATTAAAAAAGAAAAGTGTGTGTGTCTTGGGGGGGATCTTTGATATTTATGACTTATCCAACCAAACTTGTTATGTCAGGGATTTGCGGAAGGAGCCCTGGCAAGGAATAATGTACACACACTTTGCTGAGGTGTAGCTAGTATCATATAGCTTAGCCATCTTTAGTGGCCAAGCCACATAACAGGGTACAGATGCAGTGCAGGAATGGGAGCTTTAATGTCTTGGAAACCTCACTAACAAAGGCAATTAGTTCAATAGAGAAAATGAAATTTAATACAGGATTTCAAAGAAATGTTCCTTTGTCAGTTTGTCTACATAAATTCTCTCTCCCTTCATCCCTATCCCTCCCCAGATCATTTTTATAGACAATGAATACATTGTCTCTCTTCATTGACAATACTCTAAATATAGAAAATACTTCCTCAGCACAAGCTAAATGGCTCTCATCTCTATCTTTTTTCACTAACACTCCCCCCCCCCTTTTTTTAATGGCTTTGTAAATCTATTAGCACATTTTGGAGCTGTCTTCATTATAGAAACAGACAAGTCACTAATTGATCTTTTCTGAAGATGCTATCCAGTACAAATGAAGAAATTTTAAGATTCATGACTGTAATGAGGATGTCTTATTTCCATATTTGGGTACTTAATATAAATTTTAATACTTAATACAATGTCTGTTGAATGTGTGAATGAATGAATGAAAAGAGCTTAGAGATTTGGTCTTCATCAACATGATCAAAAAGACACAACAGTGCTTTTTTTAAAAAAAAATAACATCTTAAGCTTATAGTTCCTAATCATTTCGCCAAAAGACTGTTCTCTTGATTCTCAGAAGTTCCTACCAGTTTGATTCTGATTTAGAAATGGAGAAATCTCTCTTTTTGATGCCTGTGTTTGCCTTACCTGAGTATTTGGAAGTACTCTGAACAAGAGCAGAATGGAGTCCAGTCTTTCACTGGAGATTTAAAATTACTGAATACTGGTATTAAAGTAATATTTTAGTAAATTCAAAGTCTTCAGTCAGCTGCTGACTGAACTAATTTATCACTTAAGTAAAAAAATATGTTTAACTTAATAAAAGTTAACAAAGGATGCTGAGTTAAATTGTGTGAGGGAGTGGTGAGAGGGGTTGTGAACAGAGTGAAGAGTAAGAGCCAAGACCTCCTAGGATGTCACAGCTACTGTCATTTTCTCATATCTGGAGTCAAAATCACTTCAAAGAGAGAAAACATTCAAGGATGTAATTCCTTATTTTACAGATGAGGAAGCTGAAAGTTAAAGTAATCCACAGCCTGGTGGGTTTTTAGTAACTAGACTATTCAGAGAAAGGTCGAACTATTCGTATGTTCAGGCTTTAGTTTAACTAATCTGAATGAAATAAACAGGGAAAGTATTGACTGATTCTCATACTATTATTTTACCACACTCTTCAGCTCTGAGGAAAGGGGCATAAAAACCTTGAATTTTATTCCTGTTGCTCAGTGACAGTGTTCAGAGAAATGTGGCATTTTTGCCATCATTTTGGCAAACTTGGTTTTTTTTGTATGGCTATCTGTCCCTAAACGAGATTATTAAGGATATTCTTAACTTTGTTCTTTTCAATGTAAAAGCTAGAAGAAATACTTTAAAAGCACTGAAATGTTTTCCTATGCTATATCTAGGTGGGTGGAGGGGGAAAGTGAAGGAGGGGGAAGGAAAAAGGATATGATTTAAATATTATTCAATTATAAGATAGGTATTAAAATTTTAACTTTTACAAAGTTAATGCTACTTAAAGGACATAGCGCTTTTAAAATTTTTCTGTTAAATCTTCTAAACTACATATAGAGTTCCTGTGATTTGCCTCTTTAAATATTGTACTATTTATTTTTTACTGATATATGCAATGTTAATCTGATTTAGAAAAATACTTTTTTTATGAATAATAATTACTTAGTAATATCCTGGCACAAAAGCAATATATCTGCACAAGGTAATTAGACATTACAGATAAGGAAAAAAAAAAGAGAGAAAATAAAAATCACATACAATTCCACCATCTAGAGATATTTCTCTTATAATGTAGATCTTTGCTGTTAAAAATGATGTTTCTGACAACCTGGATCAATTGTCAGTGTGTGAGTGAGCCCCCTGGCACATTCCAGCCTAAATGAACACCCAGATTGAAACAGGAGGGAAGGGGACAGGGGACAACCTTTAAAAGTATGACATAGTCATAGGACATGACAAAAACTGCTTAGAACTAACTAGATCCAAGATGGGAGAAGATTTGACTTCCAGTAAACCTTGAGCCTCATTATACACTCATTGTAATACATTAGCATGCTAAATGACATGTGCCATGTCATGGCCACCAGTGCCCTGACAGTTCTTAGGCCAACCATAAAAGGCCAAAAAGTGGGCGGTGGCCCAGGGGAAATCTTCACCCTTTCCCCAGAATATTGATAGTTGGAGTAATCCTCTCACTCATTAGCCTATGAAATTACCCAGCCCATAAAAACTAACCATCCTATATTAGGGACCTCTTGCCTTCTGAGATGGCCCACACTCTGTCTGTGGAGTGTGTTTCTCTCTAAATAAATCTGCTTCTTACCTATCACTCTGTCTCTTGATTAATTCTTTCTGCATTGAGACATAAAGAACCTGAACTTCATTAATTTCTGAGACTAGGTGTGTGATCTCAATTAAAAGACCATGGGTTCTGGCTGGTTCGAGTCCCAGCCCATGGGTTCAAGTCCCAATCTGGGTTTCAGCTGAGTTCAAGTCCCAGTACGTGCGATCAAGTCCAGTCTGAGGTGCATGGTTTCAGCATGACTGAGACCACAGTCAACATGGTGTAGTCCATTAGAACTTCCCAGCTGAGCCCAGTCAACCCACAGAATTATGAAACACAATAAAGTAGTTGCTGTTTTAAGCCACAGGCTTTAAGTTCCTCTGGTATGCAGTAGTAGATAACTGAAAAAGCTAATAGACACTGTTAGAAAATCAAATCTCTTAAAGAATAGACTTTGATGATGTGAGAAAGTGTCGATTTTAAATATTAAAACAGATGCAAAAGAGACAAGGTGTGATTGATATTGTTTAAAAATGTGTGGTAAAGATACTATAATTTAGTACTTCATTTGTATATATAAGATCATAGATAATCATCTTGGTTTTTCACAATGGTATGACTAGAAGGAAATACAGTATGTTACCAGTGTTTGAATAATTTATTTTCCTAAATCTCTATACCTTTTACAATTAGCAGGTAACACTAATTGTAACACATTAACAACAGACAGAATAAATCTGGTAGTGTGAAAAAAAAGTAATGTATATAACAGTAATTAGATCTCAATTTGTAAGAGAAATTCAGAGTACTAGATCATACAATGCTATGATATAATTTAGACAAATAAAAATTATTAGAAGAGTAAGCCAGTTGTAAGTAACATCAATTCTAGCTTAGCTTTGCTATGATAACCAAGTAATTATTTAATTTAGAGTGTCGATGGGGAAATAAACATCAGCTCTTAATGAGCAGATTATGAGTTTAATCCATGATCAAATGACTTCTGTTTTACAGTTAAAATTATTTTTAAAAACAGATGTTTTTTAAAAAAGTAGTTTGAAATGTCTTATCCTCAATTATATAATTATGCTAGTTAGAATTTCCAAGAGATAATATATTATATAAAATCATAGAGAGTAGGACATGAATGAGAACTTTGTTCCTATCTAGTTAACCTCTTAATTTAGAGAGAGAGTAATGTAAGCTAAGGAATTGATCAGATCCATAATACAAAATGGAAACTAAAAAGAGTGTAGCAGAGAGATTAAATTTGATCATCCAAGTTGGATCATAGAATATTATCCAGACTTCCTGAGCTCTTGAAGTGGTGGCGTTGTTGAGTGGTGGGTAGGGACAAGAGGCAGATAATTCCACTAGGAGGAGTTTCAGTTAGAGGCAAAGTAAAGCACTGAGAAATAGCAATATATATAGTTTTGCTCCATCATTTGGAAAACCAATTTATCTAACCTTGAAGGAGAATTTTGAATATTACACTAGGTTATACAACATGCCCAAATTAGAAAAGTGACATCTTAGGAGGTGAGAACTCTAAATATTTTCCACATAATGCCATATTATCTTCCTGAACACTCAGAGGATTTTTCTAGCATTAAAATAAAATTCATTAGTTCTCTATTATAAGCCAACTATTTACAAGGTACAATATTTTTCTGGAGGGTGAGAATAGTCTGGCTCTCAACAACAACCTCTGCTAGGTAAGATAAACAGTATTTCATTCATTTAGTCAAATATTTTTCACTGCTCCCATTTGCATTCCAGTCACTTTAATAGATTCTGGGATACACTAGTAAATAAAACAGAGTCTCTACTTACATGGAACTTATATTATTGAGAGGGAAAAAGGTAAGCATACAAATAAATATAAAGTATTAGATAGTCATAAAGTTCTTTAAACAAAAATAATGTAAGGTAATGGGACTATTTTAAATAGGATGATTTGGGAAAACCTTTTCCAAATGCTTATTTTTGAGCAAAAGCTTAAATGAAGTGAGAAACATATAAATAATAAATAAATAAACGTTTGTTTATGTATTTATTTATATTGAGGTACAAGCAAAGTGAAGGATATATACATATCACATCACTGTTTATTTGACATATAAATATTTCCAAAGATTTATATTCTCTAGCCAACCTCAGTAACTAGTGCCAGTCTTCTCTCAACAGAGAAAATCTTGCTGTGTAACTTAGAAAATTTTTCATGTAAGATGAACTAATTTTTTTTTTTTTTTTTTCGTGGGATCCTCCCAGACCGGGGTGCGAACCCGGTTCCCCTGCATCAGCAGGCGGACGCGCAACCACTGCGCTACCAGGGAAGCCCCATGAATTAATTTTTTTGCATCTATGATTTGATGTATACCTCACTTAATGAAATATTTGTTATTCCTTAGTTGCTTACATAGAAATTTTAATTATAAATTAATATTGTCTCACTGACATATAAAAATCAGACAGTTAGAAATGTTACCACAATAGAAGCAACCTAAGTGTCCATCAACAGATGAATGGATAAAAAGATGTGGCACATATATACAATGGAATACTACTCAGCCATAAAAAGAAACGAAATTGAGTTATTTGTAGTGAGGTGGATGGACCTAGAGTCTGTCATACCGAGTGAAGTAAGTCAGAAAGAGAAAAACAAATACTATATGATAACACATATATATGGAATCTAAAAAAAAAAAAATGATTCTGAAGAACCTAGGGGCAGGATAGGAATAAAGAGGCAGACGTAGAGAATGGACTTGAGGACATGGGGAGGGGGAAAGGTAAGCTGGGACGAAGTGAGAGAGTGGCATGGACTTATATATACTACCAAATGTAAAATAGATAGCTAGTGGGAAGCAGCTGCATAGCACAGGGAGATCAGCTCAATGATTTGTGACCACCTAGAGGGGTGGAATAGGGAGGGTGGGAGAGAGACGCAAGAGGGAGGAGAAATGGGGATATATGTATATGTATAGCTGATTCACTTTGTTATAAAGCAGAAACTAACACACCATTGTAAAGCAATTATACTCCAATAAAGATATTTTTTAAAAAATGTTATCATTGAGAAAAATTCACCCAACTCCATAAAATAACATTTACAGGTATAGCATAATTTTATAAATGATACAAAAGGAAAGTGTTTTATGATAAGAGTGATTACTTTGTACTTTTCCATGTTTTCTTTTCTTTTCTTTTTGACTTTGAAAATAATAATAGTAGTAGTACCAGAATAATTGAAAATTTCCCAAATAAAAATAACATTCCCTCACTGCTTTCCCATGGAGGGTACTTCGAATTGGAAGGGGAAACACCATAAGACTTGCATGTTTCTTTAAATATTTTCTAAGAAATTAGATGCTCTTTTGCCCACACATCTGATTCTGTATCCTAACTAAGTGTATGTTTTAAAAACCTCAAAACTGTGGTGTGTCTTCCATTTATTGTCTATTAGCTTTCAATCTGTATTTAGTTTATGTTAAAAAAAATTTTTGTCTACGTTTGTTTGAGACAACTCTCTACATTTTGTTGGTTTTCTTGAGTCGTTTTTTCCAGTTGAATTTTTTCTTAGTGCATAATTAGAGTAAATATTTTCAAATGTTTCTGAAAGCAAGTGTACCTGTTCAAATAATTTAGTGAAAACTAAATAAATGGAGCTACAGTGTTTTCATCAGGACAAAAAAGGTCAAGATATCAAGAGGCAGCTCTCCAAAACCATTGTTTTATATCAGATTTTATGAAGAATTACTCTAAAAATTCTCAAACAGTAGGCCAAGAAAATGTCAAAACAAATTTTAACTTTGGCCATACATGTAAACTATTCAAATCTGTATGACTCAACCTAAGTGTGCCAAATAATGTTCAAATACTTGAAAAATGATTTTTTTTCTTAATAGTTTACAGAATGTTTTTTTCAACTAAACTTTTTCTGTTACTTATGGGAGAAAATGAGATTCTTGTCACTTGGCATGTTTTTTGTTCCCTCCAGACATAACTGACTATTCATTAATTTTATATTGCATAAAGAGATACAGTATATTTGAATTTGAGGACTAAAAGTGTACTTAAAAATATGAGAAAATTCAGTCCAAATGACTTTACTGATGCAAATCTGCTAGTTAGAAAATGATACAAAAAAAAAAAGGTGCTCTCTTAACTCCTAGATTATTATTATATTTTTTTCCACTGCATTGTATCAGAGGAATTAGGAAACTGGACTGAAGAAATGAAATCATTATTGTCATCAAACTTTTGTTGAGGACTTAACTCAGTCCTTGCTCTTACAGCATCATTTTTATTACATCATTTAATCCTCACAAACACTCCAGAACGTAGGTTGCTATCATTATTCCAACCTTGTGAAGGAGATATCTGAGGCTTCAGGAGATTAAATTACCAGTTCCTAAGTGGCAGGGCTAACTGACACTTATTGCCTAGATGTCTTTGGTATAAGAGCCCTAATCAGAATAATTAATAATAAATTTTTTCTTCTCCCTCCTATCCCAGTTTTTAGTTTGTTGTCTTTGAATTATATATATATTTATATATACATATTTTTTTTCTTCTTAAATCCGACATGGTTGATTTTATCATGTCAACCATACTTAGTATTTGCTCATCTGTTTTCTTTCTGATTCCAAAAGTGTCAGGGCTCAGGACTCAGGTTTTAATTTTTTGTGTGTTTGATTGCTTAAGATGATTTTTTTTTTTTGGTATGAATATTGGCTCATCCAGTAACCTCTCATCCAACATACTTAAAAATTTTGTCTTTAGTATTTAGGACCCTGAGGAGGAACAGAGCCACTTCTAAGTTTTGACATCTCTAAAAACCTCTTTCTTTTACCTTAGCTGACTCCAGAAATTCTAGAGATATGCTCCTAACTGGATGTAATTTTATTTTTTCCCGTTTTACTGAGGAATAATTGACATATATCACTGTAAAAGTTTAAGGAGTATGGCATGATGGTTTGATTTACATATATTGTGAAATGATTACCACAATAGGTTCAGCTAACATTTGTCTTCTTATATAGATAGAATAAAAAGAAAAGAAAAAAGGAAAAAAATTTTTTTCTCCTCGTGATGAGCACTCTTAGGATTAACTCAGTTAACAACTTTACTATGCATCATGCAGGAGTGTTAGCTATAGTCATCATGTTGTACTCTGTATCCCCAGCTAGAAGCCTGTGCCTTTTGACTCCCTTCTCCATTTCCCCCTCGCCCCACCTCTGCCTCTGATAACCACAAGTTTGATCTCTTTTTCTATGAGTTTGTTTCTTTTAATTTTTTTTTTTTAGATTCCACATATAAGTGAGATTATACAGTATTTGTCCTTCCCTGTCTGACTTATTTCACTTAACACAATGCCTTCAAGCTCCATCCATGTTGTTACAAATGGTAGGATTTCCTCATTTTATATGGCTGAATAATATTCCACTGCACATAGTATTTACCACAACTTCTTTATCCATTCATTCATCAATGGACACTTAGGTTGTTTTCATATGTTGGCTATTGTGAATAATGCTGTGAACATGGGGGTGTAGATATCTTTTTAAGTTAGTATTTCTGTTTCCTTTGGATATATTCCCAGAAGTAGAATTGCTAATAATATACAGTAGTTCTATCTTTAATTTTTTGAGAACCCTCCATACTGCTTTCTATAGTGGCTGCACCAATTTACAATCCCGCCAGCAGTGCACAAGGCTTCCCTTTTCTCCACATCTATGCCAGCGTTTACTCTCTCTTGTTTTTTTGAGGATGACCTTTCTAACAGGCCTGAGGTGATATCTCATTATGGTTTTAATTTGCATTTCCTAATGATGAGTGATGCTGAACATCTTTACATGTACCTATTGTCCCTTCGTATATATTTTTTGGAGAAGTGTCTATTCAGGTCCTTTGCCCATTTTTTAATTGAGTTATTTGGGTTTTTGCTATTGAGTTGTATGAATTCTTTATATATTTTGGATATTAACCTCATATCAGATATATGGCTTACAAATATTTTTCCCCATTCCATAGGTTGTCTTTCCACTTTGTTGATTTTTTTTTTCTGTGCAGAAGCATTTTAGTTTGATTTTTATTTTTTATTTTGTGGCTTGTGCTTTAGGTGTCATATCCAAAAAATCATTACCAAGACCCATGCAAGGAGCTTTATTCCTGTGTTTTCTTCTAGGAGTTTTGTGGTTTTAGATCTTACATTTAAACCTTTAATCCATTTTGACTTAACTTTTGCAAGTGGTGTAAAGTTATGTAATTTTATTTATCTCTTATATAACAAGTACAGATTTAACTAAAGCACCCTTAGGAACATTTACGAAGCAGTAATTTTGAGAAATAAATAATAGCAATTATTTTAAAACATCTGAAAATCAAATCCATGTTCTATATATTTTAAAGTAGAGCTTTAATGCTGCCTACCAATCCTATAAATTCCTCAGATCACCTTTCTTTCTCTCTTAATTCTTTTTCTAATTCGGTCTTTTAGAGAAAATAGGCTATAACTGCTCTTTCTAATAACCAACTGCTATCAGCTTCTGACACACTGAAACTTTTGTCATTACCAGCAACCTTTGACAGTCAAATCTAGGGGAAGAATTTCTGTTGGTGTCTTCTACTTCCTCTCTTTTGATCTCTGTCACTGTTGAGCACCCTAATCCTTGCAAGATCCCGTTCTTTTGAAGTCTGTTATATCATTGTTTCCTGGATTGTCTTCTACATAGCTCTCTTGTGTCCGTCATTGTCTTCTCACATTTTACTTAATAATTATCAGTGTTTCACATAGCATTCTAAGCTTTTAATATTTTTCCTTTTCCTTGTGATAAGTCATCCATATCCACACATTTTATTAATGTTTTATGAGCCAGTAACAACCAAATTTGTATCTTTAACTCAGACCTAATTGTTGAACTCCAAATGATTAATGGACCTCTCTATTTAAAAATTTTCAAACCAGGATTTACCTCTTATTCCAAATCTTCTCTTCTTCTGAGTCTATCTTGATGAATGATACCTGCATATATCTACTCTTTAACCCAAACACCTGGGAATTTTCTTAGTACACATCTTCAACACATTTAAGCTAGTGTCATGTTTCTTCTTGTTTTTTAATAAATTTATTTATTATATTTATTTACTTTTGGCTGCATTGGGTCTTCGTTGCTGCGTGCAGGCTTTATCTAGTTGCAGTGAGTGGAGGCTACTCTTCATTGCAGTGTGTGGGCTTCTCACTGCTGTGGCTTCCCTTGTTGCGGAGCATGGGCTCTAGGCACGCGGGCCTCAGTAGTTGTAGCATGCAGGCTCAGTAGTTGTGGCTAATGGGCTCTGGAGTGCAGGCTCAATAGTTGTGGCTCACAGGCTTAGTTGCTACTCAGCATGTGGGATCTTCCCGGACCAGGGCTCAAACCCGTGTCCCCTGCATTGGCAGGTGATTCTTAACCACTGTGCCACCAGGGAAGCCTAGTGTCATGTTTTTTCAATTTTCCTTTTTTAATATCTTTTCCAACTGCTCCAAACTCTCCATTACCACTAACACTGCCTTAACTCAGAATGATCAGAGTTTATAAAACACTTTCAAGCCAGGAGAAAAAAATTGAAAATAAAATGGCATATGGAAGCCCATATATACCAGATAAAAGCACATTTATTCTGATCACATAGGAGTGGAAAGAGACTCAAAGTACTGTTCATTATATATCCCTCTCACCTTCTGCTGGGATTTCTGTAATACCTCTGTATCCTCTGGGGCTTAGTAGAAATACCTTTAAAATGTTAGTTCATTTTGCTATGTGAAAGAAGCTAGGCTCCAGAAAGACTACAACTGTATGTCTCCTTTATATGGCATTCTTAAGAAGGAAAACTATAGAAGTAGACAACACATCATTAGTTGAAAAAAGGAAGGAAATGACCATACAGGAGCGACACAATGGAATTTTTAGGGTGATAGAACTGTTCTGTATGGTACTCTTGTTGTGGATAAGTTTTCTCACTGTCAGAAAAAAGAATTTACAAATAAGCAAGTAGGGAGAAGACTAGAAGTGCTGGATTGGAGTTGGAGATAAGGGCATAAACTCATGTTTACTATAATAGATATGCAGATAGATAGATATGAGAAATGGAATATTTCCTACCATATCAGTAAACAAAGGATGTCACAATCCTCAGCAAGTTCAGCCCTCCAATGTGAACCAGTGAGCCCTGAGGAAACTCAGGATGTGAAAATACAGGATACTGGCCCCAGATAGTTGAGGTGCATATCAAAGGAATGATTTCAGAGAGAGCTCAGACTCTTGCATTTTCCCATATAGAAAAGTGCTAAATTCTTTAACTGAGGATATCTGGTTCAATTAACAATAATCTTTTGATGTTCCCGACTACCTGCCCTTTGTTGCAAAACGTCTATAAAACCTGGCTCCCCCCTTCGCATCCTTGGAATAGTTTTCTCAGGGTTACTTGAGATGCTGCCTCCCGGGCTTGAAATCCTAAAAATTCCCACTGAATAAAACGTAACTCTCAACTTTTAGGTTGTGAATAATTTTTTAAGTCCACAGTTAGATACAAAAATATGGATATGTGTGCATAGGTAGTTAGTATACAAATGCATGTTTCCTAGTTCTGTCTGCTGAGAAGGCCTATAAGTAGTAACATGAATTCCAGGTAGCAATGAATTCACCTGCTACCTGGATCTTGATTTCTAAATACAGTTCGCCAGTAAAAGAGACCTGGGCTCCTTGGAGAAATGGTTGATATTAGGGCTTGTCAGGGAAAATGCAAAATAAGCCTAAAGAATTGTATAATACTAGAAAGTTAGGAAATGCTAAAACAAAAAAAAGAAAAGAAAGAAAAAGAAAAAAAGAGAAAAAGAGAAAGAAAAAGATGCAGAGATAGAGTCATATCAAAAAGACAAAGGAGCCTACCTGAAAGAGTTCCCAATGGACAATGCTGGAACAATTTGAACAAGATAAGTAACAATATTATTGGATTATAACACCTCTCCCCTAAAATATATGGGTATACACTGATATAAGTGAATCATTGAATAAATAAATAAATAAATAAATGGAGGAAAGGGAAGAGATAAATCTTTCTTACAGAAGGATTCCAAATAATAGATGAAGAAGAATGATGGAAATAGAAAATCACCATTAGAACATCACAGTAATACTTGCTATAGACAAGATCCACTGATGAATGCTGTATGTATTTAGTGGGCCAAACTTTAAGGAGAAACAGGGTATTTACATAGACTCAAATGATTAGGGGATATTACAGAAATTTTCAGTGTCCTGTGAATGGGTTCTCTAAGAATGTTTTCCAAGATTCAAGTATAAAATTTGTATTATTTTTAGTTACATTTAGCTTTATACCTTTAGTTCCTTGATTGTGACTTGCACTACATAGCCCACTAAATATTAGTGTTTCTCATACAATAGTGAAAAGTCAAAACAACATAAATGCCTAATAATAGAGTTTCATTATGTTATATTTATAAGTTGAAATGTACAGCCATTAAAAAGCATTTTTTTTTTGCCAAAACTAATAATACTGGGAAATGACCATGGTAAAATTATAAGTATGTAAAAGCAAACATATAAACTGTATATGTACTAGGAAACAATTTTTTTTTTTTTTTTTTTGCAGTACACGGGCATCTCACTGTTGTGGCCTCTCGCGTTGCAAAGCACAGGCTCCGGACGCGCAGGCTCAGCGGCCATGGTTCACGGGCCCAGCCACTCCGCGGCATGTGGGATCTTCCTGGACCGGGGCACGAACCCGTGTCCCCTGCATCGGCAGGCAGGCTCTCAACCACTGCACCACCAGGGAAGCCCCAACAATTTTATTTTTAAAAATATGTGTATAAACAAATATATAGAAAAAAGACTAGTAAGAAATGTATCAACAGGTTAATAGTGTTTATCTTGAACAGTAGAAAGGCAGTTGATTTTTCTCTTCTTTTTTATACTTTCCTCCAATGAACATGTGTTTGTTTTATTACCAGAAAAAAATAGCAATAACACAAAAGTCGCTTCCATGGTTGACATTGTCCAAATCCTTCCTCATGTGGATCTGTGTTAGGCTCCTCTGGCTATCAACCAATTCTGGCACTGGGAGTGGATCTCAAAGGGCCAAAACAAAGGAGAGCCATCCTACCAGAGACAGTCTAGAGTTGGAAGTGTCATAGGGTTGAGTATATGTCAAAAAATTAGTAAGGAGGATTAATAACCAAAAATCAGGGAGAATGAATATAGACACCAAAATCCAAAAGGTAAATCATGTAGCTTCAAATAAGAGCCAGGGCTAAGAGTCAGAGCCATATTGAAAATAAGAATAAGAATAGGAACAGGTTAGAGAGGAATTGATGGGACGCTTGATGATTGTCATGAATTCCCCAAATGGGTCTGGGGCTCATTTTCATTTGGGTTACTGGTTCTAAGGAGTTCAGGCTACCTTAAATGCATAGTGTTAAGGTAGCAAGGAAAGAGAAAAAACTGATTGCAAAATATCAATTTCATTTTACAATGTTTAATGTATCTTGAGAAACACATATTTCCAGTCTTTTTCTTTCTGCCACATCCTCATCTGTCAAAGTTCTTGATGGTCTAGCTCAAGTTCCACCTCCTCTTTAAAATCTTCTTTAGTCCCCAATTGGATGTGATTTCTCACTCCCTCCTTTGAAGTCCTGCAGATTCTCTTTATACTATTTGTAAAGAATACAAGTTTGTCAGCACATTGAAATAGCAAACTGGCCGTTTGGGTTTGAAAACTTACAGAAGCCTGGGTTGACGTATATTATACTGTTTTATGTGACACGTTGTGTGTAACTTTTAGTGAACTAGCTAAATGACAAAGTGCTACAAACATACACATATTAAGATAAAAATAAGGAAAGCTGTCACCCACTGCAAATATACTCCTCTTGGAAGATATATTTTATCTTAGTAGCTATACTTTCACATACCTACTAGGTACTTTCCTGCTTGCTTTTGAGTCATAAATTATTCTTTAAAAGCTGGCATAATTCCCACTGTCAGAGTTTACACATTAAATTATAATCTCGAACATTTCCTTTACCTAGCCTGGTAAGGTTTTATTTAGGCCTCCAAGACACTGACATTTTCCAGTTAATCATGTAACAGTACTGCTGTTGAGATTAGGGCAGAGGAGGGAAATGGGATAATCTGTCACAGTCTCATTTTAAAGACATATAGATAGCAGCAAATTATTGTCATTGCTGCTTTTTCCCACATTATGCAGATTTTCAAATTAATGAAATGACTTCGATATTTCTGATTCCTAAAATTTTTCTTCTAGGATATGGTAGTCTTTTTATGAGACTATTGCTATTTCTTACTATGTTGTGTTGCCTCTAATAATCTGTAAATCAACTTTCTTTTCTTGTTGACTTATGAAATATGTATTCTGATATGAATTTTCAGCACCTCACATAACAAGGCTCTTCTTATAACTTCTTACTTGGTGTCTCCATACAGAGCCCCACAGATGCCTTGAGCTCAAAGAACAGAATTATGGTATTCCGCCCTTTCTGCCACTTCTCCTGTAAAGGTTCTGTTTTAGCATCTGGGAATCATTCTAGTTCTCTCTCCCTCACTTCCCATATCCAACCAACCACCACTTCTCACAGCACACAAAAAATAATTACAAGTGGGATAAAATTCCTGGGATTTTAGGTGGTCAGTAACATAGTACCCCCTTTTCTTTGTCCATGGCAGAACCAATTGACAAATAGCATGTCAGAAAGTGGAGATAAAAATATTGTCTTTTTTTATACCTAGTAGTTTGTATCTCTTAATCTCCTACTCCTATCTTGCCCCTCCTCCTTTCCCTCTCCCCACCGGTAACCACTGGTTTGTTCTCTATATCTGTAAGTCTGTTTCTGTTTTGTTATATTTATTCATTTGTTTTATTTTTTAGATTCCACATGTAAATGATAACACAGTTTTTATCTTTTTCTATGACTTATTTCACTAAGCATAATATCCTACAGTTCCATCCATGTTGTGGCAAATGGAAAAATTTTATTCTTTTTTACAGCTAAGTAATATTTCAATCTATATGTACCACATCTTCTTATCCATTCATCTGTCGATAGACACTGAGGTTGCTTCCATATCTTGGCTATTGTAAATAACACTGCTACGAACATTGAGGTGCATGTATCTTTTCAAATTAGTGCTTTTGTTTTCTTCAGATGTATACCCAGCAGTGGGATTGCTAGATCATATGGTAGTTGTATTTTCAGTTTTTTGAGGCACCTCCACCCCATTTTCCATAATAGCTGCACCATTAAATATTACCTTAATTGCTGCTAAACTCCTGAAGCTGTATGAGCTAAACGGACTGACTAGAAAGTCATGGTAGCCCCTGGCTCCTCTCATACATCCCATCTATGTCTTAAGAAAGTTCTTCTAGGAGTAAATTTGGTGTTGAAAAACTAACGTAATAAGCTTTCTGCCTCCCACTGGTCTGGTAGAGAAAGAAGAAAAGACGTTCAAATCCTCAGTGATAGCAGATGATTGACATAAAAGATGGACCACTGACTTTCAACCATAACAGAATCTGCTGTCTTCACAGGGAGGAGTGGTTAATGGGTGGGGCAAGAGTCCAGGAGTTTATGTTAGTGAAGTCCATTCACTGGAAACAAGAAAAATGGAAAATACATATACTCCTCCTCCAAAAAGAGACAGGGGGAAAATAGGGAGAGTTTAGAGTCTTGGAAACCAAGAGAAGAGAATGTTTCAAGAAGAAAACTGTTAATCACTGTTCAAATGCCACACTTGCACCTGATACTCTGTGCCTGGAATTCTTTAAGCTCATGGTCTATCTAACAAGCTCATATTTCTCCTTGCAGACTCAGACAAGTGAGACCTCTGTGAGACCTTCACTGGTAGGCAGAAGGCAGGTAGTTCTGCATCCATAACCTATACTTGCATGGCAGTTGATATTTATCTTTTAAAATTTACCATATGTCAAAGCAATTATTTATACCTCTTTTCTTCCCACCAGAGTAAGAACTCTTTGAAAGCACAGATTATATGTTACATTATAAATGACCCGTACATTTTTGCTTTAGGATGTTTATCACTACATGAATATCAAAGATAAACAAAATAAATATTTAGGTTGGAAATAACCTAATATCTATTATGTGAACAGATTTAATGATGCATATTTTAATGTAAATTAATAATATAATATATAATTACAATTATGTTAACATATTAAGTTGTTAATGAATATAATTAAATCAATTTGTCATAACCACAAATAGAATACTAAATATATTCTAAAAGTCATGGTTTTAAAAGGATATTCAGTAACATAAGAAAAAAAAAACCTGACATCATAAGTGGAAAAAAGAAAGGAGCAAAATATTTTTTAAAAATTATATACCAGGGCTTCCCTGGTGGCGCAGTGGTTGAGAGTCCGCCTGCCGATGCAGGGGACACGGGTTCGTGCCCCGGTCCGGGAAAGATCCCACATGCCGCGGAGCGGCTAGGCCCGTGAGCCATGGCCGCTGAGCCTGCGCGTCCGGATCCTGTGCTCCGCAACGGGAGAGGCCACAGCAGTGAGAGGCCCGCGTACCGCAAAAAAAAAAAAAAAATTATATACCAATATTTAAAATTTACAGACACATATTCATATGTAAAAACATATAATTTTTATTAGAAAACACAGCAAAATGTAAACTATGTTTTTTGTGAGTGATTTTACATTTTCTTTATACTCTTCAATATTTTTCCAAATAATAACTAGAAAAATATTATTGTAAAACAAAATAATTATGTAAACCATGGTTCATTGGCTTCCTGTGGTGCACAGTGCTCTTCACATTGTTAACATTCAATAAATCTTGGTGAATTGCTAGGAATATTGTTTCATTGACATTTTAAAAAAATCTTTCAATCATTATGTTCCTCTAAATTCTCTGGTGAATTGATCTGAAAGTGTTTATTTAAAATTTTTTTCCCGCATTTCCAAATAGGGCACCCGTGTATTATTACTCACTTCACCTATCCATTCTTCCTCTTGAAACAAAACATATAAGAGAGCTTCCTGTCATCTGAAGGGTAAATCTTCAGCGTGGCTAGGGGGGTAGACTATCTGCCAGTTCTTAAGAAAAACATGCCATGTTGATTTTAACATCTCCAAATTGGATGTATTAAGTTGTTCTTCCAATGTCTGTTAATTTTCTTTCTCTGTTTACTTCTCAGCTGCTCCACCCATCCCAAACAGCATTCATTCTGGGTATGTGTATCAGAGTAGTTCATTAAAAAGATTAGTATATCTAAATATGATCATTCTTATTTCATTGTTAAGGAAATTGTTTATCCTCCTTGTTTTTTATTATGAAGAGGTATAATTGGCTAGTCTCCTCTAGAGCTGAAAGAGGCCCATAGCTCTTGAACTTCTTTGCCTGAAAATATTTTGCTTTTGTGTTACTGTAAGTTGTTTAAATTGTTGCAGTTTTTCTTTCTATAGATCTTTCTTATGTAAGCTTTTCTTGTTAAAATTAATACTTTTTCACATTTTTTTCTTGTGTTGACAAAGTTTTCTCTTACAGGGCATTTCTATATTGCCAATGTCTTTACTCAACTCTTTGTACTGATAACCACAACTCATGATGGACAGCTACTCTTGTAAAAGGTAACGAGGTGCATTCTTAACACTTGTACAGAAATCTATGGCCTAGTGAATCTTTGGAGTAAGTGTTTGGTGTAAAATTTCTCATGCTTGTGGATGAAAATCTGTCTTAGCAATCAAACCACTTGCCCTTCTGGTTTATAGAACCATATTAGTATGCTTTTCATTTTTATCCAAAGTCTCTCCTCAGTTTTAATGTTCCTTTTTGGGCATTACCTTATCACTTTTCTTCTATTTCCTAAATGTCAGAATATACTTGTAATTCCAATTACAGGAATTACAGATCTGGTTTTCCCTGGTGTAATAAGCAGACTCGAAGAGAACTTCCAATAATTGTTGCTTCCTGGGATTTGCAACGCTGTGTAATACTTTCCTCTTAAGTGTACGTTGGACCTAGTGATTCACTTCTAATGAGTAGAATGTAACAGAGATGATGAGATGTCACTTATAAGATTAGGTTGCAAAAAGACTATGGTTTATGTCTTGGCATTCTCTCTTACTTTCTCACTTGCTTGCTGATAGAAGCCAGATGGCATGCTTTGGGCTGCTCTCTGGAGAGTCTAATGTGGCAAGGGAAAGAGGGAGGTCTGTGGCCATCAGCCAGTAAAGAACTGAGGCCAACAACGGCCCATGAGGAACTAAATCCTGTCAATGACCATAATGAGGGAGCTTGGAAGCAGATCCTCTCCTGGTTGAGCCTTCAAGTGAGATCACAGTCTTAGCTGCCACCCTAACTACAACCTAATGAAAATCCTTGATCCCAGAGGCACCCAACTAAGCTGCACTTGGATTCCTGACCCACAGGGACAATGAGATAATAAATGTGTGTTTTTTATACTACTAACTTTTGGGATAATGCATTGTGAACTAATAGATAACTAAAACATCTGGCCATGTCTCTTTTCTGATATTCCTATTTAAAGGAAGTTTTATAAGTATACTGTTATGACTAGCTCACCTTAAAAGAGGAAAAAATTGAGAATTATAAGCTGTTAGACTATGTTCAAGTTCAAAATATACCATTTTTGGTTAAAAGAGGTAGATATGATACTGCATTTTTTAGGAAATCATTACCACAATATTGGCTAATAATTCCTAGCATGAGCAATGAGCCGACAAGATGTAGTCCTTTCATGTCTAATGAGCTTAACACAGAACTGCATAAGTCAATGAGAAAACAGCTCTCATTTCTATGAAGCAATCTTGAGAAAAATGAAGCAAAGAATACGTGGCCACTGTTTCTATCAACAGAAGCTGGAGGAAGCGGAAAGAGGGAGGAATGCTGATATTAAATCTGAGTCATAGGTCAGGGCTGTAGGATTTGGCAAACTACATTCTGCTTATTCAAATCAATTTAAGAGATATAAATCTACTTGGTTTAGTCTTACAGCAAACCCAGCTATGGTCAAGCCACATTCTGAGAGGACTCTTCATGCATCACCATCCACTTCTACCCCAAGAGAACATGTTCTGACCAGGAGGATTACCCATTGCAGTGATACAAGTTGGGACAATAGCTCATTTTTCAGTTTTTACCTTGTGGTTGTGTCAATGTCACCACCCTCTGGCCCCAAACACTTGCTTGGCTGATTTATCAAAGACAGAAATGTCTGTTCTAAGTTGGGCAAATCCAGTTTTCTTGGAAATATGACACTTGAACAGAGCCACATAGAGAATGAAGGTTACGAGTGTTTGCCATAGCTAAAATCAATAGTCAAGAGAAGATTCAACAGTTTTTGATGCTGAAGACCCAGAGCAGCCTTTGTTCCCAGACTTTGTCAAGGCAGGATGATGGTTCAATACGTTTTGCACTTCTGTGTGTTATCTTAGTAATCTAATCAATTTAACTTCCTTGCTTGTGTTAGTCAGAATAATTTTCAGTTTTTTAATAGTTATGCCTTGACCTACCTTATTTATCTAGTACATCCCTTGTAAATAAACCTCTGCTTTAAGATTGTGGTTATTAAAAGTCTGTCATTTAGTCTTCCACCCAGGTGAGTTATAAAAAAAGACAAATGAACTGTTTTTATGGCTAAATTAGTTATGACTTTTTTGAGTAAGTAAATAAGTATAAATTTATTATAGATTGATGAGAGCAGGGATATGTGGGATATACAGATGAATAATTAAGGCATTTCTACTTGATATCTTGTTGGTTAGTTTTTCTATAGTCCCAACTAACACTTTTTTCCCACTTATTTTTCTCATTTATTTTGATTTGACTTCTGATGTAATTTTACATACACACATAATTACAGATGTGGCATAATATATACACACGTGTTTCATGATTCCACTTACATGAAGTATCTAAAGTACTCAAACTCATAGAAGCAGAAAATAGAATGTGGCTGTGAGGGGCTGGGGGAAGGGGAAATGGGAGTTGCTATTGAGTAGGTATAAAGTTTCAGTCCTGCAAGATGAAAAGTCCTAGAGATCCTTTATATACCATAGTGACCATCATTAACAATACTGTATCGTACACTTAAAAATCTGTTAAAAGAGTAGATCTCATGTATTTTTTCCACAATTCAAACAAAAACAAAAACCTACTGTCAAGGTGACATTGACAAATGTGTAACCAAAATAAGACGCACTTATGACTTTTGATGAGCTTGTACCTTCACAACAAATATAGAATAAAGTACGGAAAATATTCCTAGAAGGCAAGGCCATAAAATCTTGAGTCCATTCTAAACCCAGAAGGACTGTGTGACCTCTTGATGCCATAGGACACAGCTTGAGACCGGATCTTGGTAAGGTTGCACACTGACTTCCTGTGGGTCTCATGTGGCTTTTGTGCCGTCTCTCAGGAGGTGGTCTGAATCACCAAGTCTTTGATTAAAACTGCATCAGAGAAGTTCTCTTATTACTCAAATTAATTTAGGGCCATCTAGAAGAACAAGGTAGTATTTTAGTCTAATGTTATCTTACAACGTCTATTATTATAATTTAGTCGTTGGGAAGATTACTTGTATTCTCCTTAGAAAAAGAAGCAGTTCAATGCAATGATTAAAAGCATGATATTTCAAGTTATTTCAAATCTTAAGTCTCCTGGATTTCAGCTGTCCCTCCATTTTAGAGAGTCCGGTTCAGGTCATCCTAAGATTTCCGTATCAGTGTAATGCAGTGTATATCAGTGTAATGCTCGAAGGCTCAAGATTTTTTACTTGATGGATGAATATTTATTTATGTCTGTTTGGTTAACTTTGCTTTGTGGCTGAGCAGCTGTTTCCTCCTGAATATGAAACTAGGTTGGGTAAATTGAATGACACTGCCATTTTCTTTCTCTTTCCACTGCTGCCATTATGTGGGCAGGAAAACAACTCCAGGCATTTATTCAACAAATATTTATTCAGCCCTTATTATACTCCAGAAACTGTGGATAAGGTTGCTAACAAAAAAACATTACAGTTCCTGACTTCACAGAGCTTGTGATCTAGAGTATCCCAAATGGTGACACATGCTTCTACAACTCAGCCAAACTACAAGGGATCCTATCTCCAAATAAAGGATTTTTTATTTTCTTCCCCAAACCGCATCGCACTTTTGACTGTGAAAAATGTGTGTCAAACTGAGCCTCTTCCTCTTATTTAGATCAAATATCATTGTAAACAGCAAATATAGATTCTGCTGTATGGGATTCTGGTAATTTACTAACTTCCTTATAAATGGAGATTCTTTTATTGTTCTCTGTTGTGCTTGTTATTTTGGTTAGTGTGCTATGCAAACATATACTCATATAATTATTTTTCCTGGAAATCTAATTTGATTCAAGTTTGCACATTAAAAAAGCAAACTCATTCTGCTAATCTTTGCCATCTATTTTGGTCGCTATTTCAACTGCTCTTTAAAAATGATTCATATAAATGCAGAATCAGATTTTAAATTTTATGAGTAAGCTTAACTTTTTTCAACCAAATTATTTTAAAAATGGAAATTGCCTTTTGGCTTTTTCTCTTTGAACTCATAATAAACATATGTTTATAAAATTTTAGATTATGGTAATAATAACAAATAATTTAAAAGAAAAATATCATTGTTAATCCTATCATCCAAAGATGAACAGTGTTAACATTTTCATATACATCTTTCCAAAATGTTTAGTAGACATACACATACACAGGGACACACAAAATCTTGCCCTCTACTTTAATTTAAATAATTAAAATTATTTAATGCTATAAAACCACCTTATAAGCAGCTTTTATCACAAAACATATATCATGGACATATTTAGATTTCAAAAACTATAGAGCTATAGCATATTTTAAAGGCTGTATTATAGTCCATTTCATGCCATAATTTATTTACCCAACCCTCACATTTAGTTTTCATTAAATTTTTTGTTCTTAGGAAATCTCATTCAGGTACCTGTGGTTCCTTACAAGACTTGATGTCTGTTATAAATTTTTTGTTTATGTGTAATCTTTTGTTAAAGATAAAAGATCGAGATAAAAGATGTCTCTACTTAATAGAGACTCACCTAGCCCATGAGTACTTGATTAAGTATGTATACAATTAGAAATAATTACACATCAGTATTGTATTATGAAGTAACATTGATTTCATACTTTTCCTTTTCCCTATACAACAAACACTGGTAATTTGGATTTTGCATTTTGCTCTGGTCACTTTCCATTAGTTTCAAACTGCTCTCCTTCCAAATTTAGTAATGTTTATTCCAGAATGAATGTATTCAAACTGTACTGTTTCATTAAAGCAGCCAACCTCCAAAGTCAGAATAAAGGGAAATGCAAACATACCACTCATCTAAGAGCCAGGGCATTTCCAAGGTAATTCTATCATCTATGTCTTTCTTCCACAATGTGAGACTCGGCGTTCTTGACTACTTGTTTCCCAGGCCACAGCCAGGATAATGAAAGAAGAGAGGTATCTCTCTTACCCCCCATACACACTCAAGCAAGCACACACAAAGGCAAAAGTATTGAGAATTTATCACTGAGTGACATCTAGTCCTGTCTCCCATTCCTTTGTACTTTCATTATGGTCTTAGTTTAGGGGGACAGGATTAGAAAACAAGGGAGGCCTTAAAAACTCTCCTTGATAAGGCATGTAATAATAATTACCAGTATTTATTTAATTTTTACTTAGTACCAGGAATTGGCCTAAGTCTTTTTTATGTGTTAATCATTCTACCAATCCCATGAAGACGTTATCATTATTATTTGCAGTTTATAGATGAGGAAATTGAGGCACAGAGGAATTTAGCAACTAAAGTCAAACAGCTAATGAATGGCAGAACAGGATTCAAATCCAGTCTAATTTTAGAGCCTCCCCTCCCAACCAGTTTGGTGTGTCTCTGTCTATAGTTTTATCAAGTCAACTAAGTGAAATGCATGCTTAGCAGCTCAGGAATCTAAATTTGTGATGAGATTGATCTATTTAACTTGGATTAAGAATTTATCTACTTACTTGGATTAAGATTAATCGTTAGAATCAAGCAACATTAAAAAAATGGATGATTATTAGTCCTCATAAACACTTTTGTAGCTCTGTGACCTCAAATTATGTTGTCAGTGCCACCATGCCCTGTGGGGCCAGGGGCATCTTTCCAGACGCTGATGCTCCTTATCTTTCAAAACTCTCAGCTGTTCGTCCTGCCACTGCCAATTCCATTGCATGCTATCGTAAATCCTCCACAGCTGCCATTTTGTCCCATTGGTGTAAATGTTGTCATTACCACCACCATCCCTTGCCACAGATGCCAGGTGCCAGGCACCAGGATGGGCCCAGTGAGGCCTGAGTCTCACTTGCATACTTCCTGAGGCAAAGCTTTATCTTCCTTTGGAACTGGGGTTTCATGTTGGAGCCACATCTCTAATTTTCCCTTGATACTCCCTCCCCTTGAATAGAGTTTCACCTTCAGCCAGAGAAACTCCATCTTCATTCTTCAATCTTACTTCCTAAGAGTTAACCTCATCCCCCATCTCCAGTCCCACCATTAGCCTCTCATCCCCTACTTTGGTTTCCCTATTTTTTTAATAGAGAGGAGGAGAATTTTCTTTAGTAGTTTTATGTCCACATGGACCTAAGCTGTATTATAGGTCCTTTTCCAAACTTGTGTGCTTAGCTTCCGAACATTCACTTAACATATTTAACTTGTAAACTTCACTTTATGATGTTTAGGATGTCCTTTTATCCTTTAAGGAGCTAATCCTCTTTCAAAACAAAACTAAATATAATTGTTCATGATACAAGGAGATTTGTGGGCTTAGACAAACTTGAGCATGAATATTTTGCCTAAATATCTCAAGCAATACCTTTTGTGCCATTCAGAAAAGGTCACACATAAGCCAACAACAAGATAAGCCCATGCATATCAAGCAGTGAATGTTTGTGCTCTGCTACGTTTCTGTTGGCACTTCTCTCAGCTTGAAGTGTCAAGGGACAAAGGAATAAAATAATGCCTGTGTGTTCCGCTGTAGATTCTCCATTTGTATTTAATATTAATTGGAGCCTGGAGCCGAGTCAGCAAGAGGTCAATAACCAGTCAGTATGCATCATGTTGTCTAAACTCAGGATACTGGTCAAGGACCAAGTGGAACAAAAGAAAGTTTTGGCTACATTCAATCAGAAGTCCTAACGTGAATGTATTTTTATTTAGAGAATGGCTGAAAATAGAACACTCTTTATAGATATCATGCAGTTGAAAAGTCAAGACTAGTTAAACATAATGAATTAAGTAGATCATTAGCTGCTTTGTATCTTAAATTAAGATATATTTTAAGATAAATTTCACCTTTCTAAACTGGCTAAAATAGCACAAGTTGATCTAGTGTAGCAGTTTTCTGTTAGCAATGATATTTTAATGACCAATAGAGCTCATTTTGGTCTGTCTGGTTCCTTCCAGCCAAAAATGCTCTTCAGTTCTCTCCCATACATAGGTATTTAACCAAATCTAATCTATTTACGAATCCCAGAGACATTAGTACATGTGTTTTTAGCTTGTGACACAACTTTACAAACTTTCCGATTGTGGCTTTCCAGAGAGGAGTTGAATTCCACCTTCTAGAATAACCCAATCACTTACTTCCTTCTCTTTTGCTATAGAGCGCCATGTAACTATAAATTTAGGGGTTTTATTCTCATCTTGACTTTGGCTACAAGGTAAATCTTTCACTTATACTTGGTAAATTTTCCTTCTCATTCTCCACGTTCAAATGGTCTCCCCAATCTCTATTCACTTTTCTTAACCTCAGCCTGACCTTACCCTGAACTCAGCAGGTAACAATGCCTCTTCTTATCAGAGGAAGGAAAGTTCATTAGAAAATTCCTTCAGTTCCCTCACTCTCCACCTCTATGCTCTTATGTGTACCACTTTCATTTTCAGAGCCAGAAGAACCTCTCCCTGCACACTGGACAATGCATTGGAAAATCAACCACTTGAAATGTCCTCTTTCATTTCTTTAATATCTGTAAAGATACCTAGAATTTAAATTTGCAAAGTAGACATCTTTTTCCTTCCTAAAACTTTCCTCGCTCCTAAAACTACTTGTCTCCTGAATCGTTCATCTAAGTCGATGATGTTGCTTAGGCTTTAAGCTGAAAATCTTCTCAGTCTTCTTGATTCTTACATTTTATTATTTGTCTCTTGTTATGTTACCCTCCAAACAAACTCACTCATGTCCTAACCAAACCCTACGACTTCTACCCCAGAAATGCTTTTCTATTTTGTCTTCACCTCTTCATTTCCACTGTCACTGCCTTTTCCCAGATGCTTGTTGTTGTTCATTTGAACTTCAGCAACTATCTCCTAACTGGGTTTTCTCTCCTCTATGTCTCCTTTCACTCCCATTCATTTTCTACAGAACAGTGGAAGGAAGGAATAAAGGAAGGGAGGGAGTTATGAGAGGTAGGAAGGAAGGAATGAAGGAAGGAAAGAAGAGAGAGAGAGAGAGACAGGGAAAAAGAAAATATTGATAATATTCTTCCTCTGCTTAAATAGTTATTTTGGCTCCCTGCCTACAGGAAAAAGTGCATCTCTTTTCTGGTTTATTCCAAGTCACCTTTCACATTCTGTAACTAAGCTCTCATTCTGGTGTCATTTACACCATTCCCTGATATGTACCCTACTGTTCTTCTTAGTGTTACCTGCCCAAGTCAGGCTTGTTGACAGATTTATGGCTTCTGATACGTTGTTCCTTCCGTCACCCCCACCTGAATTTTTTTCACCTGGCATATCCTACACAACTTTTCTACCACAGCTCAAATATCACCTTCTCCAGGAAGCCTTTCCTGACTTTTCCAGTAAGTGTTTTGAAGCCCTTTATGCTCCCACATCACATATTTATACTCCTATTGTTGTACTTAATTTTGAATTGCAAATGACCTGTGTGTCAGTAATCAGCTATTTTTCATAGCATCCAGTTAATACCTCCTTAGTGTCTATTAAACCATATGGTAATTGCTTCTTTATATTCTGTGCCCCCACCCAATGCTGAACTTCTTTAAGCCGGGTCTGGGTCTGTCTTCTCCATTTCTTCAACTTCAGAAACTATCATATGTTTAGCACATAGTAAATGTTCAGATGTGTTTGTGGAATTAAAAAATCTGTTCATTTCTCTCCATTCTTTACTAGAGAAAGAAGGGGTCATTTCTTTATTTTTTTCTTCGTGGTATCTAATACTATGCCTGCCATAAGATTCATTCATACATGGTTTTTTAACTAATTAATTCCCTATGGTTATATGATAAGTCCATTTATTTGAGCTGGTTTTCAGAGAAAGAATGATAGTTAATTTAGGAGCTAAGGATTTGAAAAAAAAATGTTCTCATTGATTAGACATAGTCAACTCTACATTATTTACTTTACACATCTGAATTTTTCTGTCTTTTCCCAAGGACAGTCTCTTGATTTTAGAGTCATTGAGATATCATTAATTTACTCAGATCCTGACTAGATTAGAATTATATGTCTGAACCCCATTTTTGAGTCATTTTAGGCACAATAAATTCTACGGGCACTTAATCTTGAAAGTAATGTACAGGAAAGCAATTGTTATGCTTAGGAGAGGTTAAACATCAGTGATAAAGGAGAGGAGAATGCTCTGACTCATTATCACACTCCTTTTATTAAATATTTTAGCCCCTGGAGATCTCCCCTCGATAGCCTGACCTATGAGTTGCCTGAACTTGGCAGGGTAACCGTGGGATGATGCTGCATGTAAAGCATCAAATGGAACCATCTCACAGGAAAAATATGAGCCCCTTCTGCTGTAGCGTGGGCAACTTTGTGAAAAATACATTATTTTTCTTTTTCATAGCTTGGGATTTCTCCAAAAGAAAACAAAAATCTCCCATATATCTTATATACTTGATTATTTCTAACAAACAATGTGTATTTATTGGATGCTTACCATGTACCCACTGCTGGAATAGATTCAGGAGAAGGTTCAAAAGCAATGCTGTATAAAATTTAGTCCCTGACCTCCTCCAGGAGTTGATAGTTCCCTTGAAGACACAATATCTTGTTATGAAATTATCTTTTTTTTCCCCTTAACTTCTCCCTCCCTCCTTCCCTGTATTTTTTCTTTCCCTTTTTCTGTCTCTCTCCCCTTCCTTCTTTCCTTCCTTCCTTCCTTCCTTCCTCCCTCCTATTTAGAAAACTCCAGTTGTGTATTAGTATATATTTATCCTCAAGACATCTGAGTAATTTACTTCAACTCCTTTAGTCTTTATCTAACTCCTTATTTTTTTTTTCACTTTCACAAAAGAAAATGAATTGACATCTAAGTAAATCATTTTCCTTCCCATGGGTCCTATAGGCAAGTTCAAATATCCTGCCCCATTGAAAAATTAACTAGCCCTCTATTTACAATTAAGTACGGTCTAAAACCAGGAGATAAAAGCAAGGCAAATAGATACAAAGAGGCAAAATTGTGTGTATTCATTTTTCATGGAATTTCTCAACTTGCAACTTGATCTTTAGAAATAAAAATGGTTGAAAAAAATTTTCAGGTTTCCTAAGAGAGACTGTCAGTAATGTTTGCCTTAGGATGAATCAGCCTAATCAGAATTATTACTATTTTCTCTAATTCACCACTCTTAACTATGCTGTCTTCACATACCGATGTATGATCAGTTGAGAAGTATTACAACTTTTGCTACTAGTGATAGTACTACTAATACTAATACTAATGATATACTTTAAAAACCAGAGAGGATTTTTTTTTCTTGGACCCATATCCCTTTCAGTCCTCTGCATCCTGTAATTGTTTCTTGAGAGAAGAAGGAAGAGTCAAATCTCTCATGCTCAGAATGCCCATGGGAGCCTGCTGCAGATGTGAACTTCAACTGTTAGATGTGTCATAGCTGAAAATGCCATAAGTCACAAGCGGAAATCCTTCAACTTTGAAAAGAAAGCATGAAGTTATTTTGGAACTTGGGACAGTGCTTGAATGAGGCAAACTTGGGAGAAGAGAGTAAAGATGAGGTATTAGGATTGATGCCTAGAAAAAGAGAGCAAAAGCAAAAAGAGAAGTAACGAAGGAATAGAAAGCCTTTGAAAGCAAACTCAGTGTATTTAATAATTGTAATTAAAACTGAACTTGAATGCCTTTCAGGAAAAGTTAAGATAATAGATTAGTCCTCACAATACACATGCTTTGTAGGATAGTGGAGTTTTCTGAGTTTTTGTTGTTGCTGTTGTTGTTTTACAGAATTATTTGATAAGTTACCTCAACTCATCATCTTCCTTGTGTGAATGTAATCTTTAAATCCATTAAAACTGAATCTTTCTCCTTCTCACACTTCTAACATGGTATGTTTCCTACCTCACCAAGCAGAAATCAACTTAATTTACCTCCTTCCTTTATTTAGACAAGAGTATATGCTTCAATAGTTAAAGCACAAACTTCTTTAATAAGAATTATACAGAGGCATTGTGATAACAATAAGTCCTTGTCCTACTATAAATAACTTGTTTCAAATATCTGGGGTTACCAGTGAATCTCCATTTTAACTCAAGGGTTTAACCGTGGCTGTGTAGCATCACCAATACCTTAGACATCCTGAGATTTGACATAGAGGGAATCTTTTTGCACATGGAGCAGTTAAGGAAAGAACATGTGATAAACGATTTATATCTTGCATATGTTGTTAACCTTATTTAAACTATCAAGTTTAAGGATGTTGTCCTCCAAAATGCATTTTAACTTCTCAGAATTTCAACAGAAAATAGACTGTGAAATGGGACAATTCCCTTCTTCATTTAGACGGCTCAATACTTCCTAGCTGATTGTGATGAGATTACCCAGGACAGTGGATGGGGTAGATCCAGAGGAGGCCAAGTGTTGTCCAATAAGGCACCTGCCTTGTTTTTGCACCATATAAAACATCATTTTCCCTGCAATCTACAAGTTTAAACTTGGGATATTTTTGTTATCAAATGCTTCAACCTGTTAATTGTTTTAGGCTTTCTCTTTATGATTCCATTTTTTCTAAGCTATCTTGCTATATGAAATTGTCCTTTCATCCAAGTTTTCAAATATATTGGCCTAGAGTTGTTGCTAAAAATACTCTTATTCTCATTTAACTTTGCATTAATTGGTGGTTTTGATTTATACATTTACTTGCATCGTCTAGTTTTTCTCTTGATTAATCTCACCAGAGACGCATCTACTTGGTTGGTTTCTTGATGCTCTGTATTATTTTCAGTTTCATTGATTTCTCTTCTTTCCCTAGTACCTTCCTACTTCTTTCCTTGGATTTATTGTGTTCGCTTTTTAAACTTACTAAATTGTGCACTTAGCTTGCTTCAGGCTCCCTTATTTTCTAATAGAAACATCCAAAGCTACAAATTCTTCTCAAAGCACCATCTTCCCTGCATTCCATAGTTTTAAATATGGAATATTTTTATGATTCAATTCAAAATCTTTCTAATTTACCTACTGACTTCTTTTTTAACCATGAAAAATTAGAAGTATACTTTTAAATGTTCAAATATGTATTTTTAAATTTATTTTTAACTTGATTGAATTGTGGCCAGAGAATGTGTGGCATAGAATACCTTTATTTTGAAATTTGTTAAGACATGTTATAACCCAATCAATCTATGTAAAGTTCCAGGTGTGTTTGAAATAGTAAAATTTTCATATTTTGGAGGTTAATTTGACTACTGCTTCTATTTCCATAATGATTGTCGATCTATTAATGTTTCCTATTTTTAGTTGGGTCAATTTTGATAATGTTTTTTCTGGAACTTTTCTCTAGATTTTAATATGCAAGTACCATGCTGTTGAAAGTAAGAGTATGGTAGATTAGGACTCTCTGGCATGTCTTGACAGGAGAGTTGCAGACCAGATCCCTTGGCTTCTAGAGCAGGGCCATACTTCTTGTGGCATAGAAAGCAGAACCTATTCAACATTCAAAAAAAAAAGCTCTTGGCATACTACTGGGGACCATGGGATATCATCATGATGCATCTCGTTATGCTCTGACCCGCGAAGTCATGAGGTTGGACAGGTAAAGCAGCAATCCATCAAACTATGGAGATAGTCCATTTGGGGTTGGGCCTAGGCAATCAAGTAGCCAAGACCTTCACATCCCCTGTATTCAAGCAATGGGTCTCTCTCAAGTCACCCTGCAGGTGTCCCCATAACCACTTAAGGAAGGAGGAAAAATTCTGGGTCTTTGTCTTCTCCTGCATTTCATGACAATATTCTTTAGAATTTTAGTGTTATGATGGCTTTTTAATTTTGATACATATTTAAATATAATGTCAAGTATATATCCTACTAGGTCTAACATAATAATGTTAAAAAAAATAGTAATGGCTAGCAGATACATCAAATTCCTTTTTGACCTCTGTGAAGATGAGTAAAGCTTTTTCTTTTAACCTATTATTAAGGAAATGATATTAATAGATATCCTAAGATTAAATCTTTCTTTCATTCCTGAAATTAATTTCTCTTTATTATACTGTATTATTCCTGTAATAGGCAGGTGAGTTCTATTTTCTAATATTAAAAGGTTTGGAATAATGTTGCATTTGAACTATAGTTTTTCTTTTTGTATTCATTGTTATATAGACTACAGAATTTTTCTTTCTTTTTCTATGATCTGAAATATTTTAAATAGTATCAAACCTCTCTGTTCCTTTTAAAGCTTTGACAGACTTTGCTACTGATGTGTTGAAGTATTTGCATTTTTATTATTTATAAACTTCCTGAATGCATTAAGCACATCCTTTCAATTTAGCAAATACTTTTATTAGAAATAATTACCTTCTTTAGGACTTTAGAGTTGGATAAAATTTTTACTTCCAGAAAAGACCTACATTTATAATAAAGCCATAATGCCTGAGATTAATAAAACACATCCTACTAAATTTGAAAAAATCTTAAAAATCAGAACTCTAACACTGTAAACGATTCTTATTATCTAGACTTTTCTGTCTCATAGTTGTTTTTCTCAGCATGTCGGTGCAATGACTTGCACAAGGCTGAAAAGAAATTGCTAAAATTACAACCACTAAAATTTTCCAAATTTTAGGAAGCTGTTTGCAGCAGGTATTTTGTTCTTTTCCATGATGGAAATGTTCTGGATAAAGTAGATCAAGTAAAACTACCTTCAGGTTCCTCTGCTAACCTATGTTTACTGTTAAACTTTGTGAATTGGCTTGGAAGTATGAAAAATATTATAACTATAATAGCAAAGGAAATTTAGCAAAGAAGTACAAAGTTTAATATTTCCTTCTCTACTTTGTACGTGTGTGTTCTTGAGCATGTTCTTTAACTATTCATGATTTTCTTTATAATATTGGGAAAATACTGGCTAAATCTACGTCATACTTTTTGGGTTGTGTGAACTAGATGTGAAAAAAAATATTATGCTGTTCTTTTTACTTTGATCTATTAATTAAAACATATTTAGAATAATTAAAATAATAAATATTACAATAAAACTTCTATAAAAATCCAGGATATTTTAGCCAGCTATGACTAGAATAGAAAAAGGAAAAAACAAAAGGGGAAAAATAAAGACAGAAAAGGAACAAGGTATGCTGTCTCTGCCTCTCCCTAGAAGAGATTAAGGCTAAAGTGGGTGGGAAAGGGATTGTATGTTTTATGTCTTTACTTAGACACCTACTGTTTAGCTAAGTAGATGCTTAGTAATTGGTTATTCAGTGATTCTGCTTTTTGTGTTACCTGGAATTTTTCATTGAAAGAACATTTCCTTCATCTACTAGGGCTATTTGCTTTCCCTATCATACATTTCCTATAAAAAGGCAGGATAAAGTCTTAACATCTTTCCTTAATTATCCATTTACAGAGAGATAGGTTGGTGCCACAGCCACCTCCAATGGTAAATGGTTTTGAAAAATTCTCCCTATGGAAGATGAAGGTGAAGATGTTGGGGACATTTGTTTATCCATTTTTCTTTTTATTCTTAACAACTGGGTTGTAAATTTTTTTTAAGATGATCTCAAACTCTGCATTTAATTTTGCAAATCTATTTGAAATACTGTTTACATGTATATTTGTGTTTCACTGGTTTCAGTGTTCACTGTTAAAAATATCAAGCAGTGATTTCTACATTGCTGATTTCTAAATCTGGCTTCACCCATTGCGTTCAGACACAAACAATATTTACATTGTATATTTTCTGTTCCTGTGCATAACACATTCAGGTGCACACACAAATATATTATACAACTTCAACTTCACTGGTCATAAAATTCTTCATTTAATAACTTATTTTTAGATTCCACATATAAGCGATATCATATGATATTTGTCTTTCTCTGTCTGACTTACTTCACTCAGTATGACAAATTCTAGGTCCATCCATGTTGTTGCAAATGGCATTATTTCGTTCTTTTTTTTTTTTTTTAACTTTTCCCAAGTTTGCATTTATTTGTGAGGCTTGTTATATTTTGATAAAAAACATTTTTTGCAAACCTATTACATCTTTAAAAAAAATTTTTTAACATTTTTATTGGAGTATAATTGCTTTACAACAGTGTGTTAATTTCTGCTTTATAACAAAGTGAATCAGTTATACATATACATATATCCCCATATCTCTTCCCTCTTGCATCTCCCTCCCTCCCCCACTCCCTATCCCACCCCTCTAGGTGGTCACAAAGCACCAAGCTGATCTCCCTGTGCTATGTGGCTGTTTCCCACTAGCTATCTATTTTACGTTTGGTAGTGTATATATGTCCAT
>NC_041219.1:22610250-22611137 GCF_002837175.3 Physeter macrocephalus
TTAAGATTCCATATATATGTGTTAGCATACAGTATTTGTTTTTCTCTTTCTGACTTACTTCACTCTGTATGACAGACTCTAGGTCCATCCACCTCACTACAAATAACTCAATTTCGTTTCCTTTTATGGCTGAGTAATATTCCATTGTATATATGTGCCACATCTTCTTTATCCATTCATCTATCAATGGACACCTAGGTTGCATCCATGTCCTGGCTATTGTAAATAGAGCTGCAAAGAACATTGTGGTACATTACTTTTTTTGAATTCTGGTTTTGTCAGGGTATATGCCCAGTAGTGGGATTGCTGGGTCATATGGTAGTTCTATTTTTGGTTTTTTAAGGAAACTCCATACTGTTCTCCATAGTGGCTGTATCAATTTATGAAGAGGCTGTCTTTTCTCCATTGTATATTCTAGCCTCCTTTATGAAAAATAAGGTGACCATATATGTGTGGGTTTATCTCTGGGCTTTCTAGCCTGTTCCATTGAGCTACATTTCTGTTTTTTTGTCGGTACCATACTGTCTTGATTACTGTAGCTTTGTAGTATAATCTGAAGTCAGTTTGGATTGGGTTGTTGGTTTTTTTTTTTTTTTTTTATATTGAGCTGCATGAGCTATTTATATATTTTAGAGATTAATCCAGCTCCATTTTGCTTTCTCAAGATTGCTTTGGCTATTTGGGGTCTCTGTGTTTCCATACAAATTGTGAATTTTTTTGTTCTAGTTCTGTTAAAAATGCCATTGGTAGTTTGATAGGGATTGCACTGAATCTGTAGATTGCTTTGGGTAGTATAGTCATATTCACAATATTGATTCTTCCAATCCAAGAACATGGCATATCTCTCCATCTGTTTGTATCAACTTTAATTTCTTTCATCAGTGTCT
>NC_041219.1:22613157-22613647 GCF_002837175.3 Physeter macrocephalus
GCGGAGCACAGGCTCCGGACGCGCAGGCTCAGTGGCCATGGCTCACGGGCCCAGCCGCTCCGTGGCATGTGGGATCTTCCCGGACCGGGGCACGAACCCGTGTCCCCTGCATCGGCAGGCGGATTCTCAACCACTGAGCCACCAGGGAAGCCCGAGATGTTTGTTTCTTAACGTAAGATTGTATGGCTATAAACTTCCCTCTTAGAACTGCTTTTGCTGCATCCCATAGGTTTTGGGTCATCGTGTTTTCATTGCCATTTGTTTCTAGGTAATTTTTTTTTTTTTTTTTGGCAGTACACGGGCATCTCACTGTGTGGCTTCTCCTGTTGCGGAGCACAGGCTCCGGACGCACAGGCTCAGCGGCCATGGCTCACGGGCCTAGCCGCTCCACGGCATGTGGGATCTTCCTGGACCAGGGCACGAACCCGTGTCCCCTGCATCGGCAGGCGGACTCTCAACCACTGCACCACCAGGGAAGCCCTCTAGGTAA
>NC_041219.1:22614956-22649106 GCF_002837175.3 Physeter macrocephalus
GTTTCTCTGTCTTCTCATTTTGCTTAACTTACTGTGTTTGTGGTCTCCTTTTCACAGGCTGCAGGTTCATAGTTCCCCTTGTTTTTGGTGTCTGCCCCCAGTGGCTAAGGTTGGTTCAGTGGGTTGTGTAGGCTTCCTGGTGGAGGGGACTAGTGCCTGTGTTCTTGTGGATGAGGCTGGATCTTGTCTTTCTGGTGGGAAGGTCCATGTCTGGTGGTGTGTTTTGGGGTGTCTGTGACCTTATTATGATTTTAGGCAGCATCTGTGCTAATGGGTGGGGTTTTGGTCCTGTCTTACTAGTTGTTTGGCATAGGGTGTCCAGCACTGTAGCTTGCTGGTCATTGAATGGAGCTGGGTCTTGGCATTGAGATGGAAATCTCTGGGAGATTTTTGCCTTTTGATATTACATGGAGCTGGGAGGTCTCTTGTGGACCAATGTCCTGAATTTGGCTCTCCCACCTCAGAGGCACAGGTCTGACACCTGGCTGGAGTACCAAGAGCCTGTCATTCACACAGCTCAGAATAAAAGAAGAAAAAAAAGAAAGAAAGAAGATAAAACATAATAAAATAAAATTAAAAATAATTATTAAATTTTTTTTAAGTAATAAAAAAAAGAAGAGAGCAACCCAACCAAAAAACAAATCCACCAATGATAACAAGCACTAAAAACTATACTTAAAAAAAAAAAAGTACAGACAGAACCATAGGACAAATGGTAAAAGCAAAGCTATACAGACAAAACCAAACACAGAAGCATACAGATACACACTCATAAAAAGAGGAAAAGGGAAAAATATATATATATACTAGCTCCAAAAGTCCACCTCCTCAATTTGGGATGATTCGTTGTCTATTCAGTTATTCCACAGATGCAGGGTACATCAAGTTGACTGTGAAGATTTAATCCGCCGCTCCTGAGGCTTCTGGGAGAAATTTCCCTTTCTCTACTTTGTTCACACAGCTCCTGGGATTCAGCTTTGGATTTGGACCCACCTCTGCGTGTAGGTCGCCTGAGGTCGTCTGTTCTATGCTCAGACAGGACAGGGATAAAGGAGCAGCTGATTCGGGGGCTCTGGCTCACTCAAGCTGTGGGGGGGGCCGTGGCGGGGGGCAGGGGTACAGAGTTCAGGGCGAGCCTGTGGCGGCAGAGCCCAGAGTGATGTTGCACCAGCCTGAGGCACGCCATGAGTTCTCCCGGGGAAGTTGTCCCTGGATCACGGGACCCTGGTAGTGGTGGGCTGCACAGGCTCCCAGGAGGGGTGGTGTGGATAGTGACCTGTGCTTGCACACAGGCTTCTTGGTGGCGGCAGCAGCGGCCTTAGCGTCCCATGCTAGTCTCTGGGGTCCGCGCTGATAGCCGCGGCTCGCTCCCGTCTCTGGAGCTCCTTTAAGCAGCGCTGTTAATCACCTCTCCTCACGCACCAGGAAACAAAGAGGCAAGAAAAAGTCTCTTGCCTCTTCGGCATCTCCAGACTTTTTCCCAGACTCCCTCCCAGCTAGCAGTGACGCACTAGCCCCCTTCAGGCTGTGTACACGCAGCCAACCCCAGTCCTCTCCCTGGGGTCTGACCTCCGAAGTCTGAGCCTCAGCTCCCAGCCCCGCCCGCCCCGGCGGGTGAGCAGACAAGCCTCTCAGGATGGTGAGTGATGGTCGGCTTGGATCCTCTGTGCAGGAATCTCTCCGCTTTGCCCTCCGCACCCCTGTGGCTGCACTCTCCTCCGTGGCTCCGAAGCTTCCCCCGCCACCACCACCACCCGCAGTCTCCGCCCGTGAAGGGGCTTCTAGTGTGTGGAAACCTTTGCTCCTTCACAGCTCCCTCCCACTGGTGCAGATCCCTTTCCTATTCTTTTGTCTCTGTTTTTCCTTTTTTCTTTTGCCCTACCCAGGTACGTGGGGAGTTTCTTGACTTTTGGGAGGTCTGAGGTCTTCTGCCTGCATTCAGTAGGTGTTCTGTAGGAATTGTTCCACATGTTGATGTATTTCTGATGTATTTGTGGGGAGGAAGGTGATCTCCACGTCTTACTCTTCCGCCATCTTGAAGCTCCTCCTCATTCTTTTTTATGGCTGAGTAATATTCCGTGGTATATATACCACATCTTCTTTATCCGTTCCTCTGTCAATGGACATTCAAGTTAATTCTGTGTCCTGGCTATTGTATATAAATGGTGCGCAGTGAACATTGGGGTGCATGTATCCTTTTGAATTAACACTGGAATGATCATAATAAATTAGTAAAATACATTATTTATAAGAAGAAGGGGAAGTGGTGGATAGGGATGGGGTGACAATAAAACTTACTATATAGCTTTAATTTTTGAATCATGTGAATGCACTATCCATTTAAAAGTAAAATACAATATAAAACAATAACAACAAAACATTAGCCCCACCTGCTAATACCTCTCTATGGTCAAAGATTTCTTTCGGTTGCTCAGGTGCTTATCACTGTGGCTTTAATTTTCTCTTGATTTCTGACACCTGGGATTTAAATATTTTTATCTTTTTCTTGTGAGCTCAGCTATGTATTTAAAACTTAAAAAAAAAAAGTATTATCCAGCATTATCATGAATTGGTAGCAGGAGAGATGCTACAGTTGGTTGCTTTCATATCCCTGGAGGCCCAGAATATTCATACAGTTAAGCAGCCAAAGAGATTTTTCAACAGTCAAAGAGCAGAAGGATTCTAACTCTGCAAACTCACCCAAAGCATGTTTATGTGGGTGTGTGGGAGACTCCATAAGTGGCTCTTTGTGATCATGCCTTTCACTTCCCTTTGTAAGTGAAAATGGAAGTCAATGTTAGCTTGCATTTATCATGAAATTCTGAAGTATGATGTTATGTCTATTTTCCCTTGTTAATAGAGAAGAGTTCTACTCTGTGTGCTTAGTTTCAGATAATGAGTGTATTTAAATACACACTACATCAGAGATCATTATTTTCATATAGCAAGTTTAAGCCATAAAAATGTTGTAATTCCTGAGTATTATCATCCTCAATAATGTAAAGTTGTTGAACCAAGGGTATTTAAGTATTTCCCTCTTCACATTGGGTTTTAGGAAGTGTGAAGCCCAGTGAAAGATAAGCCTCCACTTCTGATATAAATACACGGAGGGAGAAGTGTCCTTGAGGAGGATGGAGAGGGGCAGCACCAGAGCCTTGAACCCCATCGGAAGCTGAGATGGCTGTGGGATCAACACCGCTGATTCAGCTGCTACACGGATCCCTACATAATTCTTTAGGATTCATCTCATGGAATAAGCAATTTAAAACGGAGGATCTAAACCAAATCAAGTTGTTGTGGGTTAAATTGTTTCCCACCAAAAACATACGTTGAAGCCCTAACTCCCAGTACCTGTGAATGTGAATTTATTTGGACAGAGTTTTTACAGATGTAATCAAGTTAAGGTGGAGTCATACTAGATTAGGGCCCACCCTAATCCTGTCTGACTTTTGTAAGAAGGATACAGTGACAGCCGCAGGGGAAAAAGCCATGTAAAGACTGAGGCAAAGATTGGACTGAGCTGCCAGCCAAAGAACGCCAAGGGTTGCGAACAATGACCAGAAGCTAGGAAGAGGCAAGGAAAGATTCTCCCCTAAAGCCTTCAGAGAGAGCATGGCCCTGCCAGCACTTTAATTTTGGACTTCTAATATCCAGAACTGTGAGAGAATAACTTTTTGTTGTTTTAAGCCACCCAGCTTGCGGTAATATGTTACAGCAGCCCTAGGAAATTTAAAATGCAAGTCAAGATCAAAAGATGTCATTTACATGATCTTCATTTTCAATTACAGTTATCCCCTAGGGGATGCCTGAACCTTCAGAGGAAGCTGCATGGACTCAAGACTGGGAGAGTAGTGGCATGGGAAACTAGTGCCAGTATTTTCTTCTGGGATCACTACACCCAGTAAAAATACCTCTTTTCTCTGTTTAGGGGCTTGGTGTTAGGAGTGCTTAATTCTTTGGTCAATAACGTGGAAAACATATACTAAACTTCTATATATATATGTCTTTACTGAATTTGTTACAATATTGCTTCAGTTTTATGTTTTGGTGTTTTGGCCGGGAGGCATGTGGGATCTTAGCTCCCCGACCAGGGAATGAACCCGCAACCCCTGCATTGGAAGGTGAAGTCTTAACCACTGGACTGCCAGGGAAGTCCCCTAAACTTTTATTATAAAAATAATACATGGTTAACAATGTCAACCAATGTAGACTTTATACATGAAAAGCATCCTTCCTTCCTCCTACCTCAATCATATTCTCCAGAGATAAGCACTGTAAGCCATATCTTTCCTATCCTTCTAGAAATGTTTCATGCACATACAAGCATTTTCAAAGACATACGTTTAAATACAAATGTAATTGTATTATACACAATAATCTATGTCTTGTTTTCTTTAATATATTTTGGATATCTCTTTATAGTGATTCTTACAGAATCCACCTCATTCTTTTTAAAATTGCTTAGTATTCTATTGCAAGGTTGCTAAATTAATATACCAAATGTCTTTTTATGGGCATTTAAACTATTTCCAATATGCCAGTTATGCTGCAATAAATGTGCTTTTGTGTATACCTTTAAGGATTTGTACATGCATATCTAAGGACAAATTCTTATAAATAGGAATGCCAGGGCATGTACAATTAAAAATTTGATAAGTATTACCAAATAACTCCTAAGGGGAAATGTTGATACATTTCCATATGACCTAAGTCCTACAGCTAATTCAGAGTGCATGAAAGTATTAAACTATAAAATCATAACAAAATTCATTCAAATAACACTATCAAGGATATATTCAATTTTTAATCAAATTACATAATCATAGAGTAAGTGTTTTAGGGATGAAGAAAGGAAAGTCTTTTCTGTAGATCTTGTCCTTAATGTTCTCTTTCCACCAATAGTCAGAAAAGTCTTTAAGCAACCTTCTAGGAGAGCACTGAGAAATTATTTTGTAACAGATATTTTTCAGAAAATGACTCAGAAGAAAATGAACCTAGTGAAATCCTTGTATTTGCAAAGATCTATGTTGTAGGAAAAAAAGAAAGATGCAGCTAAAGCAAGAGAACCACCATTGTTGAAGTCAGTTCTTATGCCTTAAATTTGAACACTTAGGTTTAACTTAGAGACATAGAAATAGCTGTGATTTGTATGTTACCTCTAGTGAAAGGAATTGACCACTCCAGGATGAATGTCTCTGTCATTAACATGAGAAGTAGAAGACAAGGAGTGGATAAGAGTGTCACCAGTATCCTTGGGAGGAGTTGATTAGTGACACTAGGATCACACTATTTTATAGCTCTAAATTATTAGTTGTTTGATATGTATTATGCCCAAGTTTTAGGTGTCTATTAAATAACATATATTCTCTATGTAGTTGTATAGTCACCCTGCATATCATAGACCATCAATGTATATCAGTATCTCTCTTATTCTTCTAAAATTAATTCTTTATTATGGGTTGCACGTTTCACTCATAAAATGCTGCATCTTTGTTAAACCTAGAAGGTAAAGATTCCCTTTCAGCTATTGTTCAGGGAGAAATACTCAAGTAAGAAGATCCAATAGAGATTTGCAATTCTCTGAGTTTCAGAATGAAAACTGCTGTTAAGAAACCTGTTTTCCTTATAAAACAGTGCCTGAACAAGATGCATATAGGAAGGCTGTCAAGCTACCTGTCCTGTTTTGTCCATCTTTTAAAATTGTGAAAGGACAAGCACATTCCTGCAAAATACACATGCCTGTATATATGTGTGTATGATGGTTATGATGGGGGCCTGTGGGAAATGACATATGTTCCCTTGTGCCAGGTCATCTCACTATCCAGGGTTTCTTTGCTTTTCCAACCCTGAGCACTTGTGGTGGGCAGACATGACTCTGACTCAACCAGTTGGCTTGAGTCTGTGTCCATTTACACTTGTCCTATACTTATTCTCTAGAGCTGGACCCCATCCATGTTCTCACGTGTCTCATTTCCTGCCATGATTCACCTCTGTAGCTCACTTTATCTCCCCTAAATTCTATCTGGCCCATAAATATCCTGTATTTGCTTGAGTTTCTTGGAGACTGTCACTGTTACCTCCCCTCCACCATTAGGGCCACAGCTTTAATCCATGTTTTGCCTCCTACTCATTTTCCTCATATGTACTCATACTAATACCACTCCAGAAAATAGACCCCATTTCCTTCCCACCAGGCCTTATGGTCTGCAGAGCAAGTGGTGTAACACCCTGCTGGAAGCTAGAGTTGATTATTATTATTTTTTTTTGATGCATAAATAGCAAAATATTTATTTAATATAGGAGTGGTTTATTGCTCTTGTATTTTTAGTGAGTATACTTGCTTTTTTTTTTTTTAAACATCTTTACTGGAGTATAATTGCTTTACATTGTTGTGTTAGTTGCTGCTGTATAACAAACTGAATCAGCTATTCGAGTTGATTATTTTATGGCTTGTATAACAAAGGGGTAGGATTCCTAGCATTTCCAGATGGTAAGTAGGGATAGGTGCCCAAACGTAATACTTTCCTCCAAAGTCCTTCTATCCAGAAGCGTCTGTTTTCCCAAAATTATCGACTCCAGCTATCAAAACAAGTACTTTCAAATGGTAGATTATTGCATAACGAGGAGGAAATGATGGTTCAAATATTTTAATTTTGTAAACAGTCTATCGTGTATTATGAAAGAGTAGAAAGATTTTCAAGAGTATCGTAACTATTTGCTTTGCCAAACTTTATCTTTCAGCAAAAGGCAGAATAACAAAGATCTGGAAATGTTATCATCAGCACAATTCAATTATTGTTTGTATCTGGTTAAGAATTTGCTTAAACGGTCTTCCCTGGCTGTCCAGTGGTTAAGACTTCGCCTTCCAATGCAGGGGGTGAGGGTTCAATCCCTGGTCGGGGAGCTAAGATCCCACATGCCTCGGGGCCAAAAAACCAAAACATAAAACTGAAGCAGGGCTTCCCTGGTGGCGCAGTGGTTGAGAGTCCGCCTGCCGATGGAGGGGACACAGGTTCGAGCCCCGGTCTGGGAAGATCCCACATGCCGCGGAGCAGCTGGGCCCGTGAGCCATGGCCGCTGAGCCTGCACGTCCGGAGCCCGTGCTCCGCCACGGGAGAGGCCACAACAGTGAGAGGCCCGCTAACCGCATTAAAAAAAAAAAAAAAAGAACTGAAGCAATATTGTAACAAATTCAATAAAGACTTTAAAATTGTTCACATCAAAAAAATCTTGAAAAAAGAGAATTTGCTTAAAGACAGCATACATAAATGTGAATGTGTGAATGGCTTTCATACATTAAATGTTCATCATGGTGTGCTGGAAAGACCAGGGACGTACTAGTCACACAGATCTGAGCTGGGTTAAAAATTTAGCAGGCCACTTATAAGTTGTGTGACATTGAACAGCTCACATGACTTCTCTGAAGCTCATTTTGTCTCACCTCTATTACTGGTAGTTAGATGTTCTTTTTTTCAAAGATTTAAATAGGAAAAGATTCGCCAAGGCATTTAGCATGGTGCTGGTCAGTGTAGGTGTCCAAAATGCATGTTATTTATTTCAAAAATAACAACTCTTCATTCAAATCCACAGGTCACTGAAAGTCAGATTTGGGGAAGAGTCTTTGTTAAGTATGTAAGAGTTGATATGATTAGAAAACAAAACAAAACTTAAGGTCACCTCACTAGGTCATCCAGATTTCACCTGATAAATAGAGATGATACTTTGCTCCCGTCCCACTGTAGTTTCAATGATTGGATACTTGACATCAGTAGCAAGCAGAATATTAAGTTATTGTCCTTCTATCATGCATTTACTGCATTTTGGGACAACTAAAATTGTGTGGTTACACTTTTTTCTTTTCTTTTTTTTTTTTTTTTTTTTGCCTCCTGACTTCTATTCTTTATCTAATCAAAGACAGAAAATCCCAGAAAGTCAGCTGGACAATAGAGGTTTAGTAATAAAGCATTATTTCCTAAGAGATAGTTTCCACAAATAAAACGCTGTAGCAAGAACTGGAAACTATCAGAAATTCCTAGAAAGAGTATGTCCTAGGAATTGCAGTAATTTATTTAGCTTGTCATTCAAAATAGAAGAGAACAGGAAATTTTCTGTAGGATAAATAGCCACCACAGTGGTACATAGCCGAACTAGACATATTCTTGCAAGAAACTGAGAATTGACCCAGGAGATGTTTATACCAGCCTTCTCTTCCAGTTATAGATTTGAAAAAGAGATTTAACCATTATCCAAGAATGTATGAATTGAACCAAGGGTAATCCACACAATTTGTTGGTTGACAAGTATAAAATTTGAAAACATTTGGCTTCATTCAGGGAATTTCTGGCGGTCCAGTGGTTAGGACTCAGCACTTTCACCACCGAGGCCCAAGTTCAATCCCTGGTCGGGGAATTAAGATCCTGCAAGCCAGGGCTTCCCTGGTGGCGCAGTGGTTGAGGGTCCGCCTGCCGACGCGGGGGACACGGGTTCGTGCCCCGGTCCGGGAAGATCCCACATGCCGCAGAGAGGCTAGGCCCGTGAGCCATGGCCGCTGAGCCAGCGTGTCCGGAGCATGTGCTCCACAACGGGAGAGGCCACAACGGTGAGAGGCCCGCGTACCGCAAAAAATAATAATAATAAAAAATAAAATAAATTTTAAAAAAAGATCCTGCAAGCCAGGTGGTGCAGTCAAAAAAAAAAAAAAAAGATTTGGCTTCATTCAACGGTGGCTAGAGAAAAAGAAGCAAGAGAGAGCAATGTAAAACTACTGCAGAGCAAGGGAAAGGAAACTAAAACCTCATAGGAAGAGAATATTTCTGAAAATAAACTAAGATATAATCCATTCTAAGGTTTAGAAAAATGAGTAGACATTCTCAATAAAATGCAAAAAGTCTTGCCTTTTCATAAGGGGAAAATCTGATCAGTTAAAAGGGTAATACAGGGCTTCCCTGGTGGCACAGTGGTTGAGAATCCGCCTGCCAATGCAGGGGACACGGGTTCGTGACCCGGTCCGGGAAGATCCCACATGCCGCGGAGCGGCTAGGCCCGTGAGCCATGGCCACTGAGCCTGCGCATCCAGAGCCTGTGCTCCGCAACAGGAGAGGCCACAACAAGTGTACCACAAAAAAAAAAAAAAAAAAAAAAAAAAGGGTAACACAAACAGGTAAAAAGGGAGATGACTAAATAAGGATTTCAAGGAAATAAGAAAAATTAGCATGATTAAAACTTATTGCAGAAGCAAAGAAGCAAAAATGATATTGCATAAAATTAAATCAGTGATTTAAAGAAACTTCCAAAGCTTTTCCAAAACCCAGTAGGAAAGGGCAAAGGTAAGAAAATTATGATACAGAAGATGAAAGATGGAGTAAAAAGAATAGAGACTATATAGATAATAGATTTAGCAGAAAAAAACCTCATCAACTTCAGAATAAGTAATAAAGAAAAATGTAAATAAAAAAGTTTTCTGATATATATAGATATATATATCCTGGAGTAATTTTTGATTTATAACCATAAATTAAGAGTCCTCTTTTTGTCCAAAATATAGAAAATGAATAAACAAATAAGCAACAACATCTTGACCCCAGCATAGGAATTAAAATTAAGATACACTCAGACTGCTTATACAACCCTCAGTACCAGTATAATAAGCAACATCTAATAATAATCATAGTTACCATTTAACTGAGTGCCTTCTACATGCTACATAATTACACATTTTATCTTCTTAATTAAAACAACAGCCCTGTGAGATAGGTAATCTCATTTGGAGAAACTGAGATTCAGGCAATTAACATAACCAAGATCCTACAGCCAGAAAGTTGTCATAGAATTAAAATCTAACCTATGTTTATTTGATTCCAAAATGTGCTCTTTTTATTGTAGTGTGTGGCCTCTATAATACTTAGGTGGAAATGCCTTTGATCTAAAATTTAGTACTTAGCTAAGTTATTTTTAGCAATGCAGGCAAAAAAAAAAAAGGCATCATTAGATAAGCAAAGATTCAGAAAATATGCCACTTATACTCTCAGGAAAAAATATATTAGTACAGGATTGACTCCAGCTATACTAGAGAATAATAAAAATTAAAACAGAAAAATCAGGTTCAATAGAAAGGCATTGGGGCTGAGCTTTGGAACCATTTATGAAGTTGCTGGAAATAATTATGATGAATCAGGGCTATGGTATCAGAGACAAAAAGGAGAAAACGGATTTGCAAGAATTAATGAGATATTGACTAACCCTGTGTGGGGAGTAATGAATTAGGGATAGTCTAGGACAACTCCCAGATTTATGACTTTAGTGTCTGGATTGATGTTGGTAACATCTGGGATACAGGAGGAAGAACAGAATTTCATAAGAAGATTATTAATTTTTAGACACAGAGTTCAGATTCCTCTGTAATATACTGCTAGACAGGGAGTTAAACAGGACTAGTATTCATGAGAAAGGTTTTGGGTGGAGATGTAGACATGGGAGGTGGTCTTAAATTTGGGGGAGTGAGTGAAATCACTTAAATCACTTAAGAATAGCATAAAGAGTGTGAAGAGAACAAAGGACAGAGTGTGGGGAATGTTAGCATGGAGGAACTGAGGAATTGTTATGGGATAACAAAGATTCAGTGAAAGAAAATTTTAGATAGAAAGCAGTAACAATGCTGGAGACTCTGCTGAGAGGACAGTAAGATGAAGCATGAAGTATGTCCATTGAAACCAGCATTTGAGAACCTTAAAGAGGCACTTTCAGTGGAGCTGTGTTACTGGGAGTCTGACTCCAGTGAGTTGAGGTAGTGTGGGAAAGTGGAGTTGAAGGAACACACTTGATTTTAAAAGAATGAAGATATACGAGCACATTTATAGACTGGACAGAAGAATCTCATAGAAAGAGACCCTATTATTGATGAAACATGAAGCAAAGTCCTGAATGAGATATAAAAGATTGAATTAAGACCAGTGTTGAAGAATTACCTTAGAAAAGAAGAATGAACACCGTGAACATGAATAGCTGCAGATCTGAATGATTTTGTGCAGGGGAGTTGAGACATTTTCCTTCTGACACTTTTCTCTGAGATATTGGATCTAAGGTCATGTGTTGAAATTGCATGAAGTAGAGACCATGAAGAGAATATGGAGACTTTCTTTTCTAATTACCACTATTTTATACACTTAAAGTCATATATGTAATATATATGTAATGCAAAACAAGAGAGTAAACATCAGGAATTCACTATCCAGCTTATGTGCTAGAAAACTCTTTACATGTTCGTTACCAACCCCATCACTCAGCCTCTGCTACAGCTTCAATAAAGGTTTGTGATAGCAGTGCAGAGGAATAGAAGAAAAAAAAAAAGATAATCCAGGAAAATGGAACAATTGTCAAGTGGCACCATGGATCTAGATGTAAATTGCTGCTATAAATCTGTAGGAGCACAGATCTTCATGGTTGTCAGATTTTGTTAAGCTGCATTAGTAGCTCAAGTGTATTTAAAAAGAAGCCACCTCATAGAACTGCTACAGAAGAACAAAGAAGCTAGAAGTTTACAAAACATTAAGAGAGTACTTCAAATGATCTTCAATGAATCTGCATTCAATAAAAAAGGAAGTTTGGTGAAGAATTGGTTGCCAGCTCAAGGACAGTGAAGTTCAACAGGCTAAAGCAGGGTTCCACAATAAAATGAAACAGTAGGTTTCATGGAAGGAAGAAAGTAAGGCAGGAGAATCATAAGAGTTTTTGGTTGAAAATGGAATATTGAAGACTAAAAGTTTATAGGTGGAGTAGTTCCAGATGATGACTGAAATCTCAGGTCATCTAGTTGTGCTCCTGATGTGGAATGCAGACACTAGTCAGTAGTTTTGAAGGCAAAGAATTATGAAATTACTATACTGGATATACTTTCCCTGTGAATGCTGAAATTATCTAGGATAACTGCAAAGTTTGGATTTGAGAGAAAGACACTGAACCATGTGCCTTAAAATCTCAGAGATGAGGAGAATCTAAGGAGATCCAAATAACCGTCACTTCTAGAAGCAGACCATGCCCTTGCTGGAGGTCAAGAACCTCAGATAAGAGTTTAACATCAGTGTGACTAGTTAGGAAGTTTCCGTAGACGTTAGGAAGATTTTATTCCATTGCGTAGGTGAGGGATGATGGAGAGATAAAGAACAGTTTTTGTTTTTGTTTTTCCAGAAGGTTGAGTCAGAGAAGTGCAGTGCAGTATAAAGATGAGAATCCTGGAGAGAATAGGTGATCAAAAGAAACTACACTTTGAATACAGTCCTGCTATTTCTTCAGTCTTGATGTTAAAGAAACAAGCATCATGGATGTCGTTCACCCGACAATATTGTTGCAAATTTGCCTTGGTGCCAGAATTGGATGTGCATCTGCAGTGATGCTGCTGTGAACTTCCTGCAGAATTTGCCTCTTTTGTACCAGTTTAGAATGATGATTGTCCAGATGGAAACACTGAAGCATGGGGAATTCTCAGTTGTAGAGATAAAGTAGTTTGGGTTTAGAGTTTTTCTGTTTATTCATTTTTAGTAAGCAATATTTTCACAGACTTAAAGTCCGTTGCTATAATCTTCACAATTTCCTCCTCTGAGATAATTTAATTGGTAAATTATTTCTTTATTGTTAATATATCTTTGAATCGGACAAGGAATAGAAAAGAAATACATGTTAATGTTACACCAAATGAGACTACAGTTAAGCAGAACCTCATCCCTTGGCTCTCAAGGTGGAAGAGTTACGGTAGGGGGTTGCAGTTGAACACAACAAATGAGATAAACATGTTGCTTGGTATTTTTTTTAAAAAAGGTAAAGAAAAACATAGCTGAGAAAGAACTACAGCTGAGAGAGTGGAAGACAGCTCTGGTTGTTACAAGAAAAATGAAAACTATGTTAACATTGGGTAAGAACAAGGATTGCAGAAAAGTGATGTTAATGCGTGAAGTGAATTCAAAGAATATTGAGAAGACTATACTGAATATAAATATTTGAAAGCATAACCACTTCAACTGAGCTCAAATCTGTTTTTAAGCTCATTTCTAAAATGTAGTTTAGAACATCTTAGGATAGAAGAGATAGATGGAAATACACATGCAAATACTCACACTGCACAGAGGAATGAGTTCTCAGCATCTGGACATTTAAAAATATAATTGATTGGAGGGGAGTGATTTGAGGGGACTTGGAGTTTCCAGAATATTTCTAATTTTACAATACATATTTTGTTTCATCAATAAATTATTTAACCAATTTGATCAATGTATTACAAGGTTTTTTCAGAAAAAATAAGATCATCATAGCTATAAATTACTGTAACAGTTGAAAGAGAAAATGTAAAAGAGGACAATTGAGGAAATAGAAATGAAGATTGCTGTGGACTCACTCGGATATATGTATATACATATAGCATGAGTATATTTGCCTTTTACCATCACCATTTAAAAATGCTTTGAAAAGTTGATGTTGAAAAGTTGTAAGGACTTAAGAAAGCATATACTCGTGGTTCAGTTGGATAAATTGTTTGATTACCTTTAATACGGCTGGCTTCCATTAATATACTGAACGTTGTCCTAGCAGGATGTTTGCAATAAAAATATTGATATAGTAATTTAAACTGTTGATTGTATCCAGGAAATTTGATAATGCTATATATGTGATGAGAGGAGAACTGGTTGGAAAGATCTGATTGGTTCAGTTTTCTTTGCTCAGCAAGAGTAGCATTTAATGGGGAAAAGCTTGAATAACACATTTGCTGAGGGCCCATTTTTCATGCCAAAAGAACCTCACAGTCACAATATGTGGTTACAATATGTATTACAAAGCTCATAAAAATCAGCCAGCTGATCATAAAATCATCTTAATAAAGAGCAGAAGCTCAAACAGATTAGACTGTTTCCATCAGATTTTGCCATAAATATTTTCTTGATATAGGTCATTGAGTAGTCATTAATATTTTAAATAATGAAGCCTCCCAATACTTTGATCATATCTATGGGCCCTCACCTCAGGAAAAATACACGTGTCCATGAAACACTCACATATGTTTTTGAGCCTATTCCTGGACCTCAGGGGTTCTTGGATAACAGGTTAAGAATATTTATTGTTGATTAATATCTGAAATATTACCTTTTTGTTCTCATAAAATAACTAAACTTCACCATTAATTCTCCCTTCCTATAATCACTAACTCCTCTTCCCTCCTCTTCCCATCAACACATCTATTCTTTTTTGTTTATTGAATTTTAGAGCACTAAATAAATGTGTTCAGACATCTGAGAGATGATAATGTCTAAGAATCCTTAAATAATCACATAGATCTTAGCTCTTCCTTAAGTATCATTAAGTTTGTTTCTGATTCGTTTCAGAGTCATTCTTCAGAAGTTCCACAAATGTTTAAATTCTGTGCAGTCTGATCCACGGTTAACCTTCGGTAGCATGTTTCTTGAGGTCAAACGTCTTGGATATGTATCCAAATTTTCAGATACAAGATAAGCTAGCACACTTACTGTTTATTGTAATATTAATTTTATATTTTGGAACATGAAAGGCCAACAACTGTTAAAGGATTTAGTTAATCTGGTTTAAAAGTTTTATTGAGGTATAATCGACACAATAACTGCACATATTTAAGTGTACAATTTGAGGTTTTCTCATGTATATACACCCATAAAACTATAACTGAAGTCAAGATAATAAACATATTCATTCCTCCCCCAAGTATTCTCATGCCCATTTATAATATCTCCCTGTAGACACTTTCCATTCCTTCCATCCCCCCACCATCCTCAGGCAATCACTAATCTGGTTTCCATCATTACAGATTAGTTGGTAATTTCTAGAATTTTAGTAAATGAAATCATAGTGTGTGTATTCTTTTCTTGTTTGGTTTTTGTCACTCAGCAAAGTTATTTTAGGATTCATCCATGTTTTTATGTGTGTCAGTAGTTCATTTCTCTTTTACTGTTGTGTAGTATTATACTGCATGGATGTACCACAATGTATTTATCTGTTCACCACAAGCCAAAGAATGTAGGGGAGCCTCTAGAATCTGAAAAAGAAGGGACAATGGATTATTCCCCGCAACCACCAGAAGAAAGAGCCCTGCCAACTATTTTAAACTTCTGACCTCCAGAACTATCAGATAACATATTGTGTTGTTTTAAGCCACTAAGTTTGTGGCATTTGTTATTGTAGCAATAAAAAAATTAACGCAATGCCTTTATCAGGTTGAAGAAGTTCCTTTATATTTCTAGTTTTCTGACAGCTTTTATAAGAATTGGTGTGAGATTTTGTCAAATGCTTTATCTGAATCTATTGTGATGGTGATATGGTTTTCATTTTTTATTTTCTGTTGTTATGGTGAAGTATGTTAATTAATTTATAATGTTAAACTAACTATGCATTAGAGTATTAACCTCATTTGGTCATAGTATATTATCCTTTTTATTTATTTTATGATTTGATTTGATTTGATAAAACTTTTTTAAGAACATGAGGATAGGGCTTCCCTGGTGGCGCAGTGGTTGAGAATCCGCCTGCCGATGCAGCGGACATGGGTTCGTGCCCCGGTCCGGGAAGATCCCACATGCCGCAGAGCCGCTGGGCCCGTGAGCCATGGCCGCTGAGCCTGCGCGTCCGGAGCCTGTGCCCCACAATGGGAGAGGCCACAACAGTGAGAGGCCCGCGTACCACAAAAAAAATAAATAAAAAGAAAAAGAACATGAGGATAGTGGTATGTTGTTTTCTTTTCTTTTCAAAAATTTTAAAAAATTGAACTATAGTTGATTTACAATGTTTCAGGTGTACAGAAAAGTGATTCAGTTTTGTATATATCTTTTTCTTTTTCACATTCTTTTCCATTATAGTTTATTACAAGATAGTGAATATAGTTCCCTATGCTATACAGTAGGTCCTCGTTGTTTGTCTATTTTATATATAGTAGTGTGTACCTGTTAATCTCAAATTCCTAATTTATCCCTCCCTCCACCTTTCCCCTTTTGTAACCATAAGTTTGTTTTCTATGTCTGTGAGTCTATTTCTGTTTTGTAAATAAGTTTCCTTTGTATTATTTTTTTAGATTCCACATGTCAGTGATCTCATATGATATCTGTCTTTCTCTGTCTGACTTACTTCACTTAGTATGATAATCTCTAGGTCCATCCATGTTGCTGCAAGTGGCATTATTTCATTCTTCTTTATGGCTGAGTAGTATTCCATTGTGTGTGTGTGTGTGTGTGTGTGTGTGTATATATATATATATATATATATATATACACATCTTCTTTATCCATTCATCTGTTGATGGACAATTAGGTTGCTTCCATGTCTTGGCTATTGTAAATAGTGCTGCTATGTCCTACTGGGGTGTGTGTATCTTTTCAAATTAGCATTTTTGTCTTTTCCAGGTATGTGCCCAGGAGTGGGATTGCAGGATCATATGGTAACTCTACTTTTAGTGTTTTAAGGAACCTCCATACTGTTCTCCATAGTGACTGCACCAATTTACATTCCAACAGTGTAGGAGGGTTCCCTTTTCTCCACACCCTTTCTCGCATTTATTATTTGTAGATTTTTTGATGATGGCCATTCTAACTGATATGTGTTGTTTTCTTTTCTACTAATGTTTTTGGTTGTAATATTGGATTTCCTTAACTTCAGTTTTCTGGATGAATTTGTGTAGAATCAGAATTACCTCTTCCTAAATAATTGGTAGAACTCACGAGTCAAACTATCTGGACCTAGAATTTTCTATGTGGGAAGTTTGTAAACTACAAGTTCAGTTCCTTTAGTAGATATATTGTTATTCACATTAAATAATACTTTTTGAGTGAGCTTTGATAGTTTCTTTCAAGGAATTTGTCCATTTTATCTAACTTAAATTTATTCATATTCTTTATTTATTCTTTTTACATCATGGAATTTCTAGTGATGTCATTTCCCTCATTTTTGGTATTGGCAATCTGTTCTTTTTTCTTTTTTTCCCTAGTAAGTCTGGTTATAGGTTGATCTCGAGGAAGCATTTTTTCGTTTCATTGATTTTCTATACTGTTTTTCTGTTTTTAATTCATTGAGTCATTGATCTACACACTGATCTTTATTATTTCCTTTTATCCTCACATAGGGTTTTATTTGCCCTTCTTTTTCCTGTATCTATTGAGATGACCCTATAGTTTTAATTAATTTATTTTTTTAATATAGTAAGGTATGTTGATTTTTCATAGGTGTCTCATAAGGTGGAAGCTGAAGCCTTCATTTAAGATCTATTTTCATTTCTAATACAGGCATTTACTACTATAAATTTCCCTCTTAAGTACTGATTTAGCTGTATGCTACAAATTTTAGCATATTGTGTTTTTATTTTCATTCAGTTCAAAATACTTTCTTGTTTCTCATTTGTTTTTTTTTCTTTAACTTATGAGTTTTTTAGAATTATGTTCTTTAGTTTCCAAATATTTAGGGATTTTTGAGATGTCTTTCTGTAGTTGATTTCAAGTTTAATTTCGTTATGATCAGAGAACATACTTTGTATGATATGAGTCATTTTAAATTATTGAGACTTCTTTTATGGTTCAGAATAGACGTCATCTTCCATTTACACTTAAAAAGAATACATATTATAATGTTGGCTGTAGTCAACAAAAGCATACATTCTATACATGTCAATTAGGTCAAGTTGCTTGGTTTAATCCATCCACTCAATCCATTATGGAGAAGGAAGCGTCAAAATTAACAAATTTATTGTCTCACAGGTCTGGAGGCCAGAAGTTTTAAACCAAGGTGTAAGTAGGGCCATGTTCCCTTCTGTAGTGCTAGAGGAAGAACTAAATATTCCATGCTTCTGTCCTAGCTCTGGATAGCCTCAGGCATTCTTTGGCTTGCAGATACATCACTCTAGTCTTCCATCTTCACATGGTGCTTTCTCTGTATTCTCATATTTTCTTCTCTCTGTGTGTGTTTTCTCTTGTCTTTCTTTCCAGTTTCCCTTATAAGAGACACCAATCATTTTGGATTAGAACCCACCCTAATGACCTTGTTTTAATTTAATTGCCTCTGTAAAGATCCTTTCTCCAAATAAGATCACATTCTGAGGTACTGGAGGTTAAGACTTCAATGTATCTTTTTTGAGGTAACATAATACAACTCATAACACGGGTCTTGCTTTTTTTGAAATTCAATCTGACAATCAGTGCCTTTTAGTTGAGATAGGTTGACCATTTACAATGTGATTATTGATATGGTTAAGTTTAAATAAATAATCTTGCTATTTGCTTTCTATTTGTTCCATATGTTATTTTTCCCCCTTTCTCCACTTTTCTGCCTTTTTTAGGAATTAATTTAGTATCAATTGATTCTATTTCATCTTCTTTGTTGCCTTTTTATCTATACTTTTTGTTGTGTCATTTAATGATTGCTCTATGACTTATGGCATACAACTTTAACTTAGTATAGTCTACTTTCAAGTAGTATGAGAATCTTACATTTGCATTTCTTTCTTTTGGGCCTTTGTGTTGCTGTTGTCATATGTTTTTTTTGTTTTGTTTTGTTTTTTGCGGTACGCGGGCCTCTCGCTGTTGTGGCCTCTCCCGTTGCGGAGCACAGGCTCTGGACGCGCAGGCTCAGCGGCCATGGCTCACGGGCCCAGCCACTCCGCGGCATGTGGGATCTTCCCGGACCGGGGCGGGCAAGCGGACTTGCAACCACTGCGCCACCAGGGAAGCCCGCTTCTATTGTTAATCATCTTCCTTTCCCTGAATTCTCCTAAGAAAATAACCTTTAAAAAAAAGAGATTTCCTGACAGGTAGTTTTGCATCAGCAGGCGGATTCTCAACCACTGCGCCACCAGGGAAGCCCTGGCATATGTTTTAATTTATGCTCGTTAGAAACCCCACACTAGATTATTATTATTTTTGCTTTAAACAATTGGTTATTTTTTAAAGAAATCTACATAAGAAGAAAAATATTTTATATTTGCCTGTGTATTTACTTATTCTAGTACTCTTAATTCCTTTTTGTGAATCCAGATTTTATTTATAATATAAGAAATTAATTAGATAAATAAGATATCCCTAATCATCTAACAGTAAGTAAGAATGATGATATATAATCTCATTCTCTTGAGCTTATGTGAAGGAATTTTATATTTTTATAGGAATATTTATTGTTATAAAATATTTTTGGAATTTATATATACAGTCTATTCACTTACTTCAAAAAATGATAATTATAATATTTAATTTATACCAGTGGGAGTATATGTATAATTGAAAATGTAATCATTGAGAAAGAATTTCTTTGATTAATTTTTTAATACATTAGGTCAGTTCTTTACAATCATTTTTATATTATGGCACACAGAGAATATGATCATATCAGTGTGATATACTGAAGTAAACTGATGAGGCTGCTTGATGGGCCCAGGAGCTCTGACTGTCCTTGGCTCTCCAAAGTCGTCCAAGGGGTATGAGTATCAATATCAGTATAATGTTTACCTATTGAGAAATTCCACGTTAAGCCACAATACTTCACCGTGGTTATTATTGATACAATGACCATCAGCCTTATTCTAGCTTCATTTAACAAATCCTTATCATTTCATGTTGGGTGGTAGGAAACAGCAACAAAACCTAACCTGTGACACAATTTTTTATCAAACTTTGGCAGACGTGATGCTCCAACCGTAAGTACCATGAAAAATGGTAGCCACATGGGAATAATAACCAAAAGCAGAAAATATATAATTTGTCATAGGGTCAATACCTGATAATTTCTGAGACTCATGCATATCTTTATTCCATGATTGTGTCTGACAAAAAAAACAGATTTGTAACTGAATGAAAGACATAAAAATTCTTAGTGACTTTGTCTTTTTTTCCCCCTCAATTCACTGAAAGTAGAAAGTTTCTCTTTCTGAAAGAAGCAAAGGAGAACCAAACTATATGGCATCACTGAATGACAGTGAATTTCTTTCCACTGAATATTTGGAAAGAAGACTGGAAATATTTAACAGGTAAATTTGCCTATCTGTATATTCAGGTTGATCAAGTCTTACTGAGACTTTAAAGTTCTTAATAATACTGGCCAATGATTCCAGTTGCTGGGTTAAAATTGTAGCTCATCATTTCCCTTCTGAACTTTTTATAAAACTTTATCTAAAGAATCAGTAGTCATTGTTGGTAAAGCACATGCTCCTCGCAAAGAAGTGCTTTGATCAACAATAATGTCAATGAAGATATTAGTCTTTCCTTTCTAAATTCAATACTATCACAGTCTCCTAAAAGTAATAAAAATAAAGTATAATGCTTGAGTTTGTACAATGAAGCTGTTATGTTAGAATACTGAGAGTGATCAGAGGGCTGCTGAGAGAAAACCTAATAAATCACTGGCCTCTATTCCAAGTGTAAAATCCTTCTAGATTGAAAAAGAGAAATGTTTGAGCTTGAGTCACATTCTTTTTTTAAAAAGAATCAGCATCAGCTTTGACTTTAAGGCATCAATCAATTTTAGTGCCAGCCATCTGTCAGCTTTCGATTAACTAAATAGTTATCATTAGTCATTTGTTGGACTGATACTTGGTTTCTTTGATTTTTTTTGCATTAATACCAAAATCAGCATTTAAATTTTAAATAACTGAATCCTAAAATTGAGAAGATTATGCATTGAGCAAGTATGTATTTTAAGGCTATATGTTATAACTTAGAAATGGGGGGCCTCAAGTCCAAGGATTGAAGGACCTCTGCTCAATTTCGTCTAATACAAGAGTCTGTAACCTCTGACTTTTTGCAGCGATTTTAATAAATTACCTTAAAAATTTTAGAAATAATATCTTTTTTACAAGGAACTATTTCCACTTTTTGTTGTTGTTGTTGAATAACATTTTTTAGCTGTTTTATTCACACACTTATTTGTTCATTAATACTTACTCATTAGATATGCATTTATTAAATACTACTATGTAGCCAGCCTGTCTTTTGTAGTTGAGAAAACTAATGAAAAGTCATGGTGTCTGTTCTCTAAAACTTTTTGGTTTTCTTGGGGGCTGGATATTTAAGTTACTAATTATGGCTATGTAGTAAGTGTTCTCAGAGAGGAAGATTTTATGAACTAAGTGACATGAACTATGTGAATGAAGTTTAGAGTTACAACGGTGGGTGAAAAGCAGGTCCCAGATGATTACTTAAACTCTGACAATATTTCTGAAAAGCTAAAAAACAAGCACAATCAAATATTTAGGGATACCTCTGAAACACCCTGAAATAATAACGTTGATGATGATAATGATGATGAAAGCTTTAGGGAATAATAAGTCAGGATAATGGCTAAAGGGGAAGAGATCACTGAGAAACACCAGCTAGATATAACAGTATTGGTATTGTAACCTAAACTGGATGGTAAAATGTGTTAATTTTATTATTATAATTCATAGCATGAGTATGTGTTTCCTTGGCATGTATGATTTTGTTGAATTGTTTTACTTTATATTGAGGAAAATTTCAATCTTATACAAATGTAGAGAGACTAGTATAATATACCTCATGTTCATGTCACCAGCATCAGTGTGGATTAATTTATGGAAAATTTCATTTAATCCAATGCCCCACCCACATTATTCCCTTGATAATTTTTTTTAACATATACCTATATCCACCCTTTTTCTACTTCCTTTCCCATATAGGCCATTACAGAGTATTGAATAGAGTTCCCTATGCTATACAGTATGTTCTTATTAGTTATCTATTTTATAAATAGTAGTGTGTATATGTCAGTCCCAATCTCCCAATTTATCCCTCCCCTTCCCTTACCCCTTGGTAACTGTAAGTTTGTTTTCTACATCTGTGACTCTATTTCTGTTTTGTAAATATGTTCATTTGTACTGTTTTTTTAGATTCCACATATAAGCGATATCATATATTTGTCTTCCTGTCTGGCTTACTTCACTCAGTATGAAAATCTCTAGGTCCATCCATGTTGCTGCAAATGGCATTATTTTTGTTCTTTCTTATGGCTGAGTAATATTCCATTGTATATATGTACCACATCTTTTTTATCCATTCCTCTGCTGATGGACATTTAGGTTGTTTTCATGTCCTGGCTATTGTAAATAGTGTTGCAATGAACATTGGGGTGAATGTATCTTTTCGAATTATGGTTTTCTCTGGATATATGTCCAGGAATGGAATTGCTGGGTCATATGGTAGTTCTATTTTTAGTTTTTTAAGGAACCTGCTTGCTGTTCTCCATAGTGGCTGTACCAATTTACATACCCACCAACAGTGTAGGAGTGTTCCCTTTTCGCCACACCCTTTCCAGCATTTATTGTTTTTAGATTTTTTGATGATGGCCATTCTGACCAGTATAAAGTGATACCTTATTGTAGTTTTGATTTGCATTTCCCTAAAAATTAGTGACATTGAGCATTTTCTCATGTGCTTTTTGGTCATCTGTATGTCTTCTTTGGAGAAATGTCTATTTAGCTGTTCCACCCATTTTTTGATTGGATTGTTTTTTTAATATTGAGCTGCATGAGCTGTTTGTATATTCTGGAGATTAATCCCTTGTTGGTTGCTTTGTTTGCAAATATTTTCCACAATTCCATTATCAGTCTTTAAAAAATTAAACCTAATTCCTCAGAATTATCAAATATCCAGTGTTTAAATTAAAATTTCCTGTTATCTCATTATTTTTAAATGTATATATATATATATATATATATATATAGTTAAAATTAGGATCCATACAAGGGACAACCATATATTAAATCTACAGGTTCCCTTTCATGTGTTTTTTCTTCATTTTAAAAATGGACTTTTTTCAAACAGAAGTTTTAGGCTCATAGCCATATTGAGCAGAAGATACAGAGATTTCCCACATACTCCCTGCCCCCACTTATGCATTATCCCCCATTATCAACATCCTCCACCAGAGCGGTACATTTGTTATAACTGATGCACATACACTGACCCATCATAATCACCCAATTCATAATTGATATTATGGTTTACACAGTCTGTGGTTTGTACAAATGTATCCACCATTATGGTATCATACAGTGTATTTTCACTGCTCTAAAAATCTGTGTTCTACCTCTTCATGCCTCCCTCCCCCATAACTCCTGACAATCACTGATCTTTTTTACTTTCCCCATAGTTTTGCTTTTTCCAGAATGTCACATAGTTGGAATCATATAGCATGTGGCCCTTTTCAGACTGGCTTCTTTCACTTAGTAATATGTAATTAAGGTTCTTCTATGTCTTTTCCTGGCTTGATAAATCTTTTCTCTTTAGTGATGAATAATATTCCATTGTCTGAATGTACCATACTTTATTTATTTATTCACCTATTGAAGGACATCTGAGTTTCTCCCAAGTTTTGGCAATTATGAACAAAGTTGCTATATATATCTGTGTACAGGTTTTTGTGTGGACATAATTTTCAATCCTTATAGTTAAAATTAGGATCCATACAAGGGACAACCATATATTAAATCTACAGGTTCCCTTTCATGTGTTTTTTCTTCATTTTAAAAATGGACTTTTTTCAAACAGAAGTTTTAGGCTCATAGCCATATTGAGCAGAAGATACAGAGATTTCCCACATACTCCCTGCCCCCACTTATGCATTATCCCCCATTATCAACATCCTCCACCAGAGCGGTACATTTGTTATAACTGATGCACATACACTGACCCATCATAATCACCCAATTCATAATTGATATTATGGTTTACACAGTCTGTGGTTTGTACAAATGTATCCACCATTATGGTATCATACAGTGTATTTTCACTGCTCTAAAAATCTGTGTTCTACCTCTTCATGCCTCCCTCCCCCATAACTCCTGACAATCACTGATCTTTTTTACTTTCCCCATAGTTTTGCTTTTTCCAGAATGTCACATAGTTGGAATCATATAGCATGTGGCCCTTTTCAGACTGGCTTCTTTCACTTAGTAATATGTAATTAAGGTTCTTCTATGTCTTTTCCTGGCTTGATAAATCTTTTCTCTTTAGTGATGAATAATATTCCATTGTCTGAATGTACCATACTTTATTTATTTATTCACCTATTGAAGGACATCTGAGTTTCTCCCAAGTTTTGGCAATTATGAACAAAGTTGCTATATATATCTGTGTACAGGTTTTTGTGTGGACATAATTTTCAATCCTTTGGGTAAATACCAAGGAGCATGATTGCTGGATCATCTGTGAGGTTGTATAGTGTTATTTGAAAATGTATTTGGATTAGTTATAATGTATATTGCAAACTCTAGGGCAACCACTGAAAAAAGGTTAAAAAAAAAAGTATAACTGATATGCTTACAGGGTGAGTACACCAGATCATCCTATTTCCTCCTTCCATACCTTGTATAACTGCTGTCATTCATTTCACTGATACATAGGCACATATATATATTAATATATGTCTATATATACATACATAGTTGAATGCATTGTTGCTATTATTATTTTGAACAATTAGGTCAATTGAAAATTAGAAAAATAAAAGTTTTTATTTTACCTTCATTTGTTTCTTCTCTGATGCTCTTCCTTTCTTCATGGATACAAGTTTCTGTCCTATAGCATTTTTCATCTGTCTAAAGAATTTTTTTTAACATTTCTTGCAGTGTAGATCTCTGATAACAAATTCCCTCAATTTTTGTTTCTCTCAGAAAGTCTTTATTTCTCATTTACTTTTGAAGAATAATTTCGCACAGTATGGAATTCTAGGCTGATTTTTTTTGTTTTCTCAATACTTTAAATATTTTACTCCACTCTTGCACTGCTTGCATGGTCTCTGAGAAGTTAGAAGTAATTCTTATCTTTGTTCCTCTGTAGTAAAATGTTTTTCCTCTGGCTTTTTTCAGGATTTTTCTTTATCTTTGATTTTTTTGTAGTTTGAAAATGATACGCCTAGGTTAGGTTGTTTCTTTGGGGTTTTTTTTTTTTTTTTTGGTGGGGACAGTTGGTCATTTATATGGTTTCATGTTCTCTGAGCTTATCAGATCTGTGGTTTGTTATCTGACAATTTGCGGAAATTCTCAGGGGGAGAGGAAAAATGTAGAGAGTAGTACATTATTTTTCCAGATATTTCTTTTGTTCAGTTCTCTCTTTTCCTTTTGGAATTCCCATTACGTGTATGTTACACCATTTGTAATTGTTCCATAGTTTTGGGATATCCTGTTCTTTTTTTTAATCTTTTTGCTCTTTGCTTTTCAGTTTTGGATGTTTTTAGTGAGATATCCTCAAGCACAGAGGTTCTTTCCTCAGCTCTGTCCAGTCTACTAATGAGCCCATCAAAGGCATTCTTTATTTCTGTTAGCCTTTTTTATCTCTGGCATTTCTTTTTGGTTCTTTCTTAGAATTTCCATCTCTCTGCTTACATATTTGATCTATTATTGCTCTATAAGAGCCTTAGCAGCTTTATTGAGATATAGTTGACATAAAACATTGTATAAGTTTAATGTGTATAATGTGATTATTTGATACACATATACATTGTGAAATGATTACCATAATAAACTTATGCATACATCATCTCAAATAATTACCATTTTTTAAGCAGCCACATAGCACAGGGAGATCAGCTCTGTGCTTTGTGACCACCTAGAGGGGTGGGATAGGGAGGATGGGAGGGAGACACAAGAGGGAGGAGATATGGGGATATATGTATATGTATAGTTGATTCACTTTGTTATACAGCAGCAACTAACACAACATTGTAATTAATTATACTCCAATAAAGATGTTAAAAAAAAAAACAACAGTGAGATACCATTATGTACCTATTAAAATGGCTAAACTGGGGAAAAAAATTACCATTTTTTGTTGTTAGTGGTGAGAACATTTAGGATGTACTCTTTTAGGAACTTTCAAAAATACTATATGGTATTGTTAATTATAAACACTATGGTGTACATTAGATCTCTAGAAGCTATTCATCTTACTGGAAGTTTATACTCTTGGATCAACATCTTCCCTCTTCTCTCACCCCCCAGCCCCTGGCATCCACCAATTTACTCTCTGTTTCTATGAGGTTGAGCCTGTGGCATCTTAATCACAGCTGTTTTAAATTCCAAGTCTGTTAATTCCAACATGTCTGCCATATCTGAGTCTGATTCTGATGCTTGCTTTGGCTCTTCAAACGGTGGGGGTTTTTTTTGTTTTTTGTTTTGGTTTTTTTTGCTTTTTTTTTGTATGTTTAGTAATTTTTTTCTTGATAGCTAGAAATGATCTACTGGGTAAAAAGAACTTCTGTAAATAGGCCTTTCGTAATGAGGTGGTGAGATGTGGAGGGAGGGGTAGCATTCTATAGTCCTAGGTCTCAGTCTTTGAGTTTGTATCCCTAGGCTGTGAACCATACACAGCTTCACATTTTCCTTAAGTGGGATAGGATGACTACAGGCAGCTGGAGTTGTGAATTTCCTCTCCCCCAGGTCAATTAGGCTCTGATAAAACCTCAGCACTTTAGCCTCTAGTTAAATAGTTTCAGCTGTGGGCAGACCTTGTTAAGAGTAGAATGCTGTGGCATAGTTCAGAATGGTTCCTTTTCCCTTTCCCCTGCTAGAAGCACAAGGTGATTTTTCTCCCATATTCACTGTGAGAACCTGGTGGAACTCTTGGAGGTAAAATTCACAGAAGTGCGGCGTCACCCTAATGACTGGTCCTCCTCTGGTTTTTATCTCTTGGAGGGGTCCATGTTGAGCCTTCACCAGTTCGTCAGTTACACTTCGGATTTCCCTGCCTGGTTCCTTCAGAGGCTTGTGCTCCTGGTAAGTTGTGATTCTTTATATTCCTCTGTTGATATCCACAATCTTGGGGACAGCAGTTTGCCCTGTGAACTTATCTTACAGAGCTAAGAAAAGTTGTTGGTTTTTCAGTTTGTTCTGCTGTTTACTTTTTGTTCGGAAGATGTAGAGACTTCTAAATTCTTACATGTCAGACTGGAAACCAGACTAGAAGTCTCTTTTTTCTTAACCAGTCTGTTGTAGAGTCTTTAGTTATCTGAATTTTATTGCATTTTGCTGGGTCTGTCCTTATAATAGCATTTAACATCTTTCTCTGTACTCTGCAAGTTGGTAATTGAAGGAAGAAGTTTGATCTGATTTCATTTTAAATTTTTGGCAAGATTGCTTACAGATGGTATATATAGTTCTCTAAGGAAGTTTGCGGTATCTGGATAGCTCTCTTTTTGTGATGTTAGCAGCCATTGATATTGCACAGATTCATTAATTCACTTGGGGTTGTAAAATGATGATATTCTATTGCCTTTTGCATTTGCTATTTGATTAACTTCTCTAAAAAGAAACCTCCCCTCATCAGCTATTTGGTTACCAAAAGATGCAGTTGGTATAGGAAAGGCAGAACAAAGGCTTGTTTCGCTTTACTAGTTTTCAAGAAAATGAGTGATTCTCAAGCATTCTGCATTGATGCACAATAAGTTTTACTTATCACTGTAAACTCAAGGTTTAAGTGCATTCAGTATGATTCAATCTGTTGCAGTAATTGTCCTCATTGAGGTTTAAGTTTTCCCACCTTTGGCCAGGATGGTTTGGGCGGTTTTTTTTTTTGACATGATTTAATAGTCTTTGATATCTTTTCTATCTGGTACATCAAGTTATTTCACGTGTTCATCTTATACATTTCCTGACACAAACCTGGATTGGGAGTCATCTATTTTGTTAAACCTTGTTTATTTTCATAAGAAATGTATTTTAAGATCACAGTCAGGATAGTAGGGATATTCATCACAACTGAGTAGGTTATTTGGTAATTGTTTTGGGGCCTTTTTACTGGAAAACCCAGACTATCTTTCCATCTGTCTAGAGATTGGTAAAGTTACAATTCCCTACATTTTTGGCCGGTTCTGTTCTGGTTGCTCCCTACCTTAAGGCAACATCTATCTAGAAGTTGATTTATATTCGGTCCATGTTTTAAAATTGGGTTTAAATCTTAACTTTGCCACTTAACTATGTGGCCTAGGGCAAGTTTCTTGGCCTCTCTTTGAGTCAAGTTCATCATTTATATTAAAAAGGATTACTGAACTAGGGTGCCAATCTCAAAATGATCTTGTAATAAGTGTATAGTTAGTGTATAAAATATACTTAGAAGAGGATCTGGCATATAAAAGCAGTATGTGTTATTATTATTATTAATCATCCAAAAGCAATATATAGATTTAATGTATTTTTAAATTTATATAAATGCTCTCATATTTGTGTAAAATTCTGAAACTTACTTTTTTCACTCAATATTACATTTTCATATTCTATCCATGTTGATATTTAGAGTGGTTCATTCATTATGAAATATGTGGTAATAAATATATATGTAATTTACTTTAAAATATATATGGTAATATATAGTAGTAAAGAGATACATGTGTATACGTGTGTTTAGTTCTCCCAGGAAATTTAATTCATTCTTACAATTTCAATCATAACATATGTACTGATAACTACAAAATATATTTTTAAAGTTCTCCCAGGAAATTTAATTCATTCTTACAATTTCAATCATAACATATGTACTGATAACTACAAAATATATTTTTAAATTCAACTTTCTCCTAAACTCCAAATCCTTATGCCTCCCTATGGTAGACTGAAATAATGGCCATAATATTTCCTCTGTTTCCCTATCCCTTAAATATGGGCTGACCTTGAGACTCACGTTGACTGATAAAATGTGGTGGAAATTATGTTGTACAGCTGTGACCCTAGGCCTGAAGGTCCTAACAGTTAACATTTTCGCTCTCTTGGAACACTATTTTGTAAAAAACAAAACAAAACCAAAAACTGAAATCAAAAAACCAGTCTAGCCTATTTGTGGATGAGAGGACATGTAGGGGTATACCAAGTGCTGAAAACAAAAGCCAGAACCAATTTCAACCATATGAATGAGACCATTTTGTACTATCCATCCCAGCTGAGCTGTTAGAATGACTACAGCTACATGGGATAGCAAAGTACATCTCATGGGCTAAATCCAGTCTACTGCTTCTTTTTTATTTTCCTTGGTTGCTTTTGTGCTACAATAGCAGAGTTGAAGAGATGTGACAGAAACTGTATGACCCAGAGTTAAAATAGTAACTATCTTGTTCTTTACGAAAAAGTTTGCCACTGTTTTTTTTGTTTGTTTGTTTGTTTTTTGCGGTACGCGGGCCTCTCACTGTTGTGGCCTCTCCTGTTGCGGAGCACAGGCTCCGGATGTGCAAGCTCAGCGGCCATGGCTCACCGGCCCAGCCGCTCCGCGGCATGTGGGATCTTCCCAGACCGGGGCACGAACCCATGTCCCCTGCAACGGCAGGCGGACTCTCAACCACTGCACCACCAGGGAAGCCCTGCCGCTGTTATTTTAAGCCAATAGTTTGTTTGGCTTTGTGTTTGGGGGTTTGTTTGTTTGCTTGTTTGTTCAACAGAGCAATATATAGCCAATGTACTCTGCTGTTCTCCAGATCTAAGTTTGCCCTTTCTCCTGCATTTACTAGCTCTAACAATAGTATCCCTATCCATTTACCTAAACTAAAACATTAGAAAGCATGTAAGCATGTCTGCAGTCCTTCTCTTCCATACCTCCCTATCTAATTTATCACCAAATCTTGTTGAATATGTATTTTATATCTTTTTGGATACACCTCTTTTACAAAGCTCTTCTTCAAGATCCTATAAAATCTTTCCAGGATAACTATATTTGTCTCATTTATTCATTTATTTACTTATGAAACAAACCATTTTTTTTGGTTAGGTACTGGACATAAAGAGATTAACAATCACAGACCATGTAATTAACAATAAAATAGTGCAGTGAGGGGCTTCCCTGGTGGCGCAGTGGTTGAGAATCCGCCTGCCGATGCAGGGGACGCGGGTTTGTGCCCCGGTCCGGGAGGATCCCATATGCCGCGGAGCGGCTGGGCCCGTGAGCCGTGGCCGCTGAGCCTGCGCGTCCGGAGCCTGTGCTCCGCAACGGGAGAGGCCACAACAGTGAGAGTCCCGCATACCGCAAAAAAAAAAAAAAAAACAAAAAAAATAGTGCAGTGAAATGACAAGTTAATAAGTGCTGATGGAGAAAAACAGATAAAATTATGGAAGCACAGAGGAGGGGCATTTATTTCAGTCCAGTTCATTCAGTCAGGGAAGAGCTTTCTAGTTAAGGTAATGCTTAAAATGATATGGAGTAGAAATGGGATTCTATGCAGAGAAGACACTATAATTAAAGGTACAGTGGTGAGAAACAGAATTTGTGGAAAAAAAACAGAAAGAAGTTTGATATCCCTGGAGCAGGGAGAAATGAAGGTAGAGAGGTAGGCATGCATGAGCTAAATCACAGCGGGCTTTTATCCTGAAGATGCACAAACACTTTCTATGGAAGTACCCAGACACATTTTGTTTCAAATTAATTTTGATAGCTTCACTTTCCATGTTTACTAAACTTGATCAGTCTGTGAATGGTATGTAGTCCAACTATTCATGTTGGTTCTTACTTCCTATCTCCTTTCCTAGTCACACTTATCCCTCCGGGAAGTGAGAAGAAGGAAAGAAAGAATAGCATGGGTCATTTGTCAGTTGATTGCTTCTTCATTCCAAGTTCAACCTGCTTGTGATACTGGAGCTCAATCTTGTAAACATTTCTCCTTTGCCAGTAGAGGGCTGTGGAGTAAAACTACAGGAGGGAGGGGCTTCTCCTTCGGATTCAAGTACACCCACTCTCAGCTGGCTACTGCAATGTGTGGCAAACAGCAGGATGCAGAACCCACAGTGGTTCTCACCTTCAAGTGTGCCAGTCTCAGCGTGTATTTTCCTATCTGGCAGCCTTGGCCTAGTGATCATGGACCAACTCTGACCCGTGGTAACCCTGCTAACTTCACCACCCTCTAGTAGGCGCAACCACACCTTCTCCAAAGAGGTCTGGATTCCAGCTTTGAGAAGGGGGCCCCTTTTCAAGCTTATTCCTTCTTTCAGTACTCTCCCTCAGTCCTACAATATTTTTTAACATTCTTTTTCATTTCATTTTACTAGCTAATTCTGTGAAAAGTTCATTTTTTTTTCTCATATCATACCTACTCAAATTATTGAGTGGTTTCTTTCTCTTGATTGGATCCTAATGATACAAAATACTATTTAAACATCCAAAATATTTATATGGTGCATCCTCATTAAGAATAAAATTGTCAGGATGCCAAAAAGAAGAAAATTTGAAGTACTGAGAAGCATAAAGCTTTGTAATGTTAATAATTATAACCCATGGTCATGTCTCATGTCTTTCCTGTCTTATATAAATTTTTACTAAGAATGATATATGAAGTTGGAAGCAGAGTGTTTTGGCCTCTGAGATTTTTTGAATTCGGATATATTCAAGAGTGGAAAAGTGAAACTTCCAGGTTTGGTCATGATAGAGAAACAGGAAGCAGACACCTTCCCTCCCCCACTTAAACAACTGAAAAAAGGCAAACATATATGAAACTGATTTTCATACATTGGACAACAGGCAGTTCAGGACAGTGATTCCTTAAGAAGAGGAAACAAATGAAGTGAGCCATAGAATTGTCCTATCTTATTGCCTGCATTGAATTTCCAGGTCATAGGACAAGTAGGGGTATCCACACAGAGCCTCCTAACACACAGAATACTGAGTAGTCCTCAGAAGAGTATTGCCTCAGTAGTGAGGCCAAATCAGCCCTAGATTAAAAAACTGTTTAGGAACACCTAACAGAGCTTAAAAGCATGTCCTGAAAGGATCTAATTGTTTCCAAGTAACTTAATTGTCCCAGAAAAAAACGAAAACAACAACAAAACTAAATAACTGCTGAAACAGAACAAAATCTGACACCCAGAAACAAAATACTCACAATGTCTAGAATCCAATAAGAAATTAACAGATATTCAAAGAAACGGAAAATTATGGCCCATAATGAGGAGAACAATCAGTCAATAAAGAAGCAAAATTACAGAGATAATATTGATAGAATCAGTAGGCACGTGTTTGTTGTGAGGAGTCATGTTAAATCATTCAGTGTATTGGAAAATGAAGTGAGCTATTTTCTAGAAAAAAGTCCAAACTGATTGATTGCCTTGATCATTAGGATTGACTTTACCAATTTATTTATATGCTCATCATTTTTCAATAATGAGCTAGTTACAATGTTTTGACAAAAATCAAATGTAGGGCTTCCGTGGTGGCGCAGTGGTTAAGAATCTGCCTGCCAATGTACGGGACATGGGTTCGAGCCCTGGTCCGGGAGGATCCCACATGCCGCGGAGCAACTAAGCCCATGCTCCACAACTACTGAGCCTGTGCTCTAGAGCCCGCGAGCCACAACTACTGAGCTGGCGTGCTACAACTACTGAAGCCCATGCGCCTATAGCCCGTGCTCCACAGCAAGATAAGCCACCGCAATGAGAAGCCCGCGCACCGCAACTAAGAGTAGCCCCCACTCTCCCCAACTAGAGAAAACCCGTGGGCAGCAACGAAGACCCAACGCAGCCAAAAATAAATAAATAAAATAAATAGTTTTTTTTTAAAAAAGAAAAGAAAAGCATTAAACATATATATATTAAAAAAATCGAGCAACTAAGCCCATGCTCCACAACTACTGAGCCTGTGCTCTAGAGCCCGCGAGCCACAACTACTGAGCGCTGGCGTGCTACAACTACTGAAGCCCATGCGCCTAGAGCCCGTGCTCCACAGCAAGATAAGCCACCGCAATGAGAAGCCTGCGCACCGCAACTAAGAGTAGCCCCCACTCTCCCCAACTAGAGAAAACCCGTGGGCAGCAACGAAGACCCAACGCAGCCAAAAATAAATAAATAAAATAAATAGTTTTTTTTTAAAAAAGAAAAGAAAAGCATTAAACATATATATATTAAAAAAATCAAATGTAAAAATGTGATATGATAAAATTGTAGTGTTGGCAAATATATATTTATACTAATAATACTTAGATTTATCCTACTGTTTCTGTGTATATTAAGTTAAACAAGGTGTCTCTAAGTGAAAGCATGATGGGTATAATTAATAGTTATTTGAAAAGTTTTGGTAAAGTCTTTTTGGTAGACTTTCCTAGAACTAAGAAATTGAGTGATTCAAATAACTGGGTAAAAAATCCTATTGAATGTCAAATGGTTTAAAAATCTTGGCCTTCAATGGAATTAATAGAGAAATAATTGAATTTTTAAATGTTGGTTTTTTATTTTTGATACTATATTGGCATGTGATTTTTTGCATGTTATTTGGAAGTGTTTCAAATAATTGAGTGAACTTCTTCAACAAAGTTTCTTCCACTCTAATTTATTTATGTGACCAATGGTTCTCAGGATGTATATCAATAAAAGTGAAAAATATAACTGGATATGAATTCTATCTAATACTAACAAATTATTATCAAATATATAAACTGATAAAAAGCAGCTTCATCTATATCATAAGTATATTCATTCCATTAACATTTACTTTGTTTTAAAATTACAAAAATTTATCTTTGACCAACTGTTTACTAATAATAATTATAATAATAATGAAATCCCGAAGAAATTTTTAACACATAGGCCTTTTGATCACAGGAATAAAAACAACTCATGTACAATTTTTTGTTGTTAAGAAGATTATCTTAGTATTTTGATTGAGATAATCAAAAAGCTCTTGAGACATAAAAATATATTTTATATCAGGCTAAAATCTCGTGCAGAAATGAAAAACTATGAGTTTAAGGAGCAAAAAGAGTTATATAAAATTTATGACTGGTTTGTTTATAAATTTTTCATAGATGAATGTTGGTTTGAAATCACTATGCTGTTTAGATTCTACTGATATTTTTAAATGAGTGATATCAGTTTTAATTAACATCAATATTTTTAATATTTTGGAAATTTTATCCTTGCAACCATTCAAGTAGGATAAAAAATTTTAGAGGTAAGCTTTAAAATGTGGAAGGGTTACAAAGCTTTTCAAAAATTCTTCAAGGAAGTAAATAAGAAAACAACATTTGAAAAGCACTTCTATAGCTGATAAAACTATTAGAGATTTTTTTTTTTTTTTTTTTTTTGCGGTAGGCGGGCCTCTCACCGTTGTGGCCTCTCCCGTTGTGGAGCACAGGCTCCGGACGCGCAAGCTCAGCGGCCATGGCTCACGGGCCCAGCCGCTCCGCGGCATGTGGGATC
>NC_041219.1:22649345-22659809 GCF_002837175.3 Physeter macrocephalus
GGCAGGCGGACTCTCAACCACTGCGCCACCAGGGAGGCCCTATTAGAGATTTTAATCAGAAAAAGGACCTGGTCACATTATATTTTAGATTAAAAAAATCTGCCACTGTTAAAAACAGATTTGAGGGGGACAAGAATATAAGGAGAAAAAAATTAGGTAGAAATGGATGAGATCTTACAGGTAATTGATGGTGAGGAAGTTGTATAGAGGAAGTGGCAATAGAATTTACAGGTTCTAAAACATTTAGGAGACATAGTCATCAGGAGTTGACTTCCTATGTGGTTCCCTAGTTTTATGTTTTCTGCCCTCTAAGCCACCCTCCCTGTGGCTACTCAAATTAATCTTCTAAAACATACGTGATTATGCCCTTTACTTTGCTTAAGTTCTTGGTAGATTCCCATTTTTTTTTAAGTCAGAGTAAAAGCTATGATGCTGTAAAAAGATATCCCAAAGTTCAATGACTTAATGAAAGAGATTGTTTCTCTCTTGTAACAATCCGACAGGCACAGGCAGGTAGCGCTGCTTCTTTTTTATAAGGTTACTTGGGTTCCAAGGTTTCTTTCATCTTGCTAACTCTCATCCTCTAGGGTGTGTCCTCAACTGCATGGTCAAGGCTGAATTGCCACCATGTTCATGTTTGAGGCCACTAGAAATGTGTGAGGAGAAATTAGTAAATCCAGACTAGAAATTTCCTTTGAATAAAGTGATGCCACTATTGCATGCATTACTTCCACCTACATTCCATTAGTGAGCACTTAGTTAAATGGCTATACCTACATGCACAGAAAGCTGAGAAATGCAGTCTAGCTAGCTGGTCATGTGTCAATGAAGGAGGAGAGAATAGATTTGAAAAGAAAACTATCAGTCTGCCAACCATATATGCATAATTGTGTTCAAGGCAAGATATTCACATCACCTTTTCATCCATTCAACAAGTATTTGGCTCTTTGTCTTCACCCTATCAAAATACCTCTGTATTTAATTTCAGTGGACTAGATTTTCATGCACTCTTATGGTGTCATGCCTTTGTTCATAGAGCTGCTATTGACTACAATGCTGTCTTCCCAATTTTGTCTCTTTTCAGTAAATTGTTGATATCTTTTTCTTTAATAATGGATGTAGTTGGAACATGAACATTGGTCTTCTTATGCTGAGTCAAGTGTAGCAGGTTTCTTCTGAGGAGTGACTCTTGGTAGTGAAAGTGTGAATAGAATATTATCCTCAATATAGGGTTAGGCTACCCTTTTATAAACTTGGTGCTTATGTGGGTGACAGTTTTACCCAACAGTATGGAGAGCAGGTGGGAATCTGAGCTCAGATGTGTAGGAATTTGTTGAGTTTTTTTTCCCTGTCTTTTTCTCTCTCTTTGGTCAGCCATGTAGTGAAATTGGTATTTGATTGCTACGTTGGTCCTTGTTCATTATTGCTTTTTATATATTATTTAGTTTCACTATTATTGAGGATTGCTTTAAGAAAGAAAAAAAATCCAATGATATAACTATACATTCTTGTATTTTTTCTAAAAGGCATTGAAATTGCTTCCTAAGCAATCTTTGAACTAGTATTTTGCTTTCTCCTATGGAATAGTGCACTTTGGTAGAAAAGAGAGCTTCCAATTGTAGTAAATGTTTTAGATTTCTATTTCCTCAGTTTATATGAATTCTCTATTTTAATTGATATCTACTTTTACTACATTTATCTCCTATTTTATTCACTGGCAACAGGGTTTTGAAAAGTATGATTTCATTAGGAAAATACCTAACAGCCAATTTGGTGTTCCTTAAGTGTATCAAATACTACAGAAAAATTATTAGAGTGCCTGTTTTCAATTTTCCCATAGGTGACACATAGCTAGTACCATTCTAAATGTATAAAAGATGAATTAATTCATTGCATGTGACAGAAATCTTAGGACATTAGAGCTTAATTCTCACAGAAACCCAGTCCTAGACAAAGAATCTGGCCAAGGGATTCCAAAATTATTCTTGAGAAAGACATCTTGCTAAAATAGAATCATGAGTTTTTATCTTGATTTTTGGTGATAAAAGTAGGCAGATGTGAGCTGAAGGGTTTATTTTGTGATTTAAGATGAATGAATTTTCTCTTTTCTACTTAACTACATCATAGGCAATAGTTTTAACATTACTTTAAGAAGTGTTTAATACCAATAAAAAGAAATCTTTTTTTAAAGACTGCTAGTACTGGAAAGTTAAAAATAACAGACCTTTGGGAATAAGGGTAAAAATATTTCTTTAAATATTTAGAACAAGAAGAGTTTGCTTGTTGTAAGAGTTTTGAGCCATTTCTATCTTTTTTAACTTCTAAGAGCAGATACAAACTAATATCCCTGACTTCATATAAATTTGAATTTTTGTATAACCATTGCAGCTCAAATGCTTCATGTCAAGCACAGTGCCTGTTACATAAAGGAAGCTCAATAAATATTAGTTTTCTTCTCATCTTCCTCCTCTTTCTCTTCTTTCTTTTGCTTTTCTTCCCTCTATCCTTATCTTTCCTCAGGAAAAAAAATTATGAGAGTTTGCTCATACGTGTAAAAAGATTTTTTAAAAGACATAGATGTCAATAAAAGAGGCTTTTCTAGAGTCATTGAGAAAGCATATTACAGCACCAAGGTATCTAACATATATATATGTTTTTATCCCAGCAACTAGAACATGTTAGTTCTTTTCAAGTTGATACATGTTATAATTGTATTGTGCTTTACATCACATATTTGTGTTGTTGGGTTTAGGTTTGTTCTAGCAGTCTTAGCTGCTATTATACTTCAATTTTTGTTTTAAGATGGTTGGAAGAAAATTAAAATAGGGACTTCCCTGGTGGTGCAGTGGTTAAGAATCCACCTGCCGATGCAGGTGACATGGTTCGATCCCTGGTCCAGAAAGATCCCTCATACCGCGGAGCAACTAAGCCCGTGTGCCACAACTACTGAGCCTGCACTCTAGAGCCTGCGAGCCACAACTACTGAGCCCACACGCAACAACTACTGAAGGCCGCTCGCCTAGAGCCCATGCTCCGCAACAAGAGAAGCCACCTCAATGAGAAGCCCGTGCACCACAATGAAGAGTAGCCCCCACTCGCCACAACTAGAGAAAGCCCGTGCACAGCAACGAAGACCCAACACAGCCAAAAATAAAAAGATAAATAAATTAATTAATTAAAAAAAGATTTAGTGTAAAAAAGTAAAATATCTAAGTAAAATATTTTACATTGATTATGTGATGAAATTGTAATCTTTTGTATACTTTAGATTAATTAAAATATTAAATTTTCACTTGTTTTTATTTTTTAAAAATGTGGCTACAAGAAAGTTTAAAATCACATGCGTGGCTCACATTTCTGTTGGCTGATTAATTCTACAGTATCATGATACCCTCACGTATATGGGATTAGAGAACATATCTACCAGGAGAAAGCCCATTCATCCCTGTTTTATTTATCTATCTGTCCATCCCTCCATCCTTCCAACCATCCACCTATTCATTCATTTAACATATACTCCCTAGGTTTTATAGATGTAATCATGGGGAAATAGACATGGTCATTCTCTTCATGAATCATACAGTTTGGTGAAGGAAAAATTCATTAGCTAACTATTCCACCAGTAAATGTATAATTAGAACCTGTGTTAGGTTGGAAAGCTGTGTGGGTCATAAGAGCCATACAGAAGGAAACTAAGCTTAGACTGGGGATAGGGAGTATAAAAAGGTCTATACCTTTAAGGGATCGGGCATTTGGCCTCATAGCTAAAGGATGAGTGGAAATTAGTTAGGCCAGAGTGTGATGGGAAGAGAAGGAAGACCATCCCAGATGATTCTTTTCAGAGTCTTGGGGCAAGATGACCCATGGCGCCAAAGGAGAACAGGAAGCATTCCCCAGGATGAGGCTGGAGAGAGAGGTACAGGCCAAATCAAAAAATCTTGAGGAGACAAGTGGCTGAGAAGTAGAAAACATCAGCAATGGCTGTTACAAACTTGTATTGGCACATGAGAAGCTAGTGGGCAATTTTTGTTAGGGTCAGGAACTCTGTAAAGGTCATTTTTGGTTGTTATATTGTTTGCTTTTGATATTTTGGCACCACATATAGATTTGGAAATGTGCTGTGGAAAGTGGTGGATTTTATGCCAGATCTATTTTTTTCTTTAGCGTTTAATTGCGGAGCTGCTTTTAACAAGGTTATTCCGGTTTAGTTATGCCAAAATGAGCAAGGCCACACGGACACAGAGAAGATCCTCTCGGGAATTTATATGTAATCGCTCTACCTCCTGCCATAAGAGCCAGATGGGAATCCAACCGAAAAAAATAAACAAAACAAAGAGTTCTTAAGAGGAAAGAAGGGACCATTCTTTGGTTATCTCTTCGATCAGAAGATTTTTCTGAGTTCTTTTCTGCCCAAATCTTGGTGGATTGGGATTTGTTTTAATAAGGCAGGTTCTCTTCTTGATCATCGCTAAACACTGGCACTGATTCTGAGCATGATTGTGGTAATATATGCAAAAGCATAATATAGGTTGTAAAGTACCATATAAAAGTTATTTCTATGGTCCTTGATCAGTGAGGATCACAGCTTCCCACTCAAAGGCTATCTGCATTATTTTTTCCATATCCCTTTTTTATTCAAATGAATAAGAAAAGAAAAAAAAACCTCACAGTGAAGCCACTTCCTGTAGTTTTAAAGTTTATCTACTTAAACTACAAATTTTTCTGGGAAAAGATCTATAAATAACTGTGAAGCTGAGGAATGCATGGGAAATTAAAGTTAATACAGAATGCACTGCTTGTTTTTTGGGTTTTCAAGTAAACTGCTTTCTGTTTTGTTTGTTGGACAACACAGGGTTAACTGGTTGGGGACATGATATAACACTGGGGAGACTGACCTATTTTTTTGACACACAATTCAAATCGTGTTTCAAATATGCTTTAGCATATGTGATCTTGTGATTTATAACAGGAAATGTATATTTGGTCTTCCTCCCATCGGCCCAGAGCTCCTAAAACCCTCCGAATTACCTAAGCGGTAAGAGATAAAGGTGTCTTATGTTAATGACTGACTTTTGGACTGCACCTAATGATGCGGGCGGTTGCCAGGAGAACTAACCCTGTGATTAAAGGGTTGGAACTTTTAGTCCCACCCCCAGACCCTGGGCAGAGTGGAGGGACTGGAGGTTGAACCAACTGCCAACAGCCAATGATTTAATCAATTGTGCCTATTTAATGAACCAGTAATCTAGTAAGTAAAATGTGTCTCTGAGTTCTGTGAGCTGTTTTAGCAAATTAATCGAACCTAAGAGGGAGGTCGTGGCAACCCGTTATTTATAGCCAGTTGGTCAGAGGACCGGGCAACAGCCTGGAGAGGGTTGTAGAAACCTCTAATCTACAGCTAGTTGGTCAGAGTGGCTGAAGACACAACTGGTGTCTGAAGTGTGTGTGTGTTGGGAGTGGAGGTGGGCGGGCGCAGTGTTGCAGGACTGAGCCATCAACCTGTGGACCATGAGGCTATCTCTGGGTAGACAGCGTCAGAACTTAGCTGAATTCTGGGACACATTGCTGGTGTAGCATAATTGCTTGATGGTGTGGGAACCCCCAACTTTCCCTTTACCCCACTCCCCACACACATTGGAATTGGATCCAGGAACCCCAAAGAGCATACCTGCAGCAAAGCTAAGCACACACAGGAAACATGTCACCGTGGCTTTTATGTGTTTGGGAAAACTGAAATTTATTTATTTATTTATAAGACCTTTCAGAAAAATCTTTCAAAATAACATAAAAAGAAAATTTGGAGACAAGATTTTGCAAGTAGAATAGAAGTTTTTAAAAGATTAGAGTATGAATAAGACTATATAACCAAGAAACTGTTTATTAGAAAAAATGATGCTGAGTTTGGATTTGGAATGAATTATCCAGTTTGTGGATTTGCAAATTTTCATTTCCCTTCTCCTTTCATCTCTTATTCCCTGATGCTATCAGGTTTGTTATTTGTTGTTAGCTGAATATTTTTTTGCTTGCATTATATGACTTTTTTTCAGGAAGAAAAGCAGAGGAATGATCAAAATTAGTGAAAATTTGGACAAATCAGTCTCATTTAAAGAAACAAGTTAAAATCTTGGCCCGGTGACCTCCCCATTCTTTTCATTGCATGCAAAATACAAGTTACTCTCTCCAAGAGTCACAAAGTAGCTATCCTAATCCTAAACCCTAATCAGAATCCTTTATCCACACTCATCCAAGCATTTCCATGGGTTAGTAAATCCCCAGGCCGTTCTCTATGAGAAGTTTAATTTGACCAGCTAACAGGAAAGTCTTCTGCTAGGTCATTTTCTACAACCATCTCCTCATTCACGTTGGACATTTAAGAACCTGAGTTGTCCAATAATCCAAGAATTCTGTCTAAGTCTAAAATCTTCATAATTCCAGGCTGAATGGTGAGGAAGTTGGGAGACAGAAAGGCTGAGTTTTCTTTCTGAGAGTGTCTCCTCCCTAGTGACTTGGGAAACCTGAGATAATCCCACCGAGACCAGGCACCTGCCTTTCTCTGCCAGACGGTATGAATTTTGCATTTAAGACTGTTAGATAGCACTATTATGAATGCTAAAAGTAGGTTTAGTCAGAGTGCCAATTATATTTAATTCATGGGCTAAAATAATAAAGGATGGGTGTTTGCAATATCCTTCATTTCCTCTGTTCTTTGCACTGGATCAGGAGAAAGGAACTCTCAGGCCAGCAAAACAAATTGTTGCGTATAGTAGAGAAACCTGTGCAGGTCTCTGACTCTTAAGAGAGAAGTCTTGACATTATGTCTGCAGTGGTTTTCTTTCTTGCAAGTCAGATCAATTCAACCTAATCCAGTTTTACTTGATCTGTCCTGTATTCCAAGCACTATGCTCAGTGCTAGAGATACAATGGTAATTGTATTAGGCAGGGTTCTCCAGAGAGGGAAAGAGGGGGAGAGGGAGATTTTTTAGGAATTGGCTCATGTAATGATGGTGGCTGCTAAGTCCAAAATCTGCAGGACAGGCCTGCAGCCTGGAGACCCAGGGAAGAGATGCAATTCCAGTGTGAAGGCTGTCTGCTGGCTGAATTCCCTTTTCCTCCAGGCGGTCAGTCTTTTTCTCTTAAGACCTTCAACTGATTGGATGAGGCCCACTCACATTATGGAGGGTAATCTGTTTTACTCAAAGTCAAATGTGAATCTCATTTAGTTAATCTCCAAAATACATCTTGACAGAAACAGCTAGAATAGTATTTAACCTAATATCCAGGCACTGGGGCCTAGCTAAGTTAACACATAAATTGACCATCACCTTAACCAGTAACATGGTACTTAGTCAAAATGTTGACAGTCTAGTGGGTGAGGAAGAAGTTCAAAGAAAGAACAGTACATGAATAAATGTTATGAGAGGGAGAAGCACAGGGTGCTAGGAGATTTTCAGGGGGCAGAAAGGCTTCCTGGAGGAGGTGACATTTGGACTGATCTGAACCTGCTTACACATACGCATTCCTGGGATGGGAGATGGTATGGAGAAACGAGAGCTGGGTAGATTGCTTGCTTGGCAGAGAAATAGCATGCCCAAACCCCTGAGATGATAGGGAGCTTGGCTTATTCAGAGGAATGCAAATGCTGTTATTCATGATGGTTGGAGCTTAAAACGCAAGGAGTGGGCACGATAGCTGGAGAGGTGAACAGGGTCCAATCATTAAAGGTCCTGAATGCCAAATTCAAAAATGTTTAGGTTACTGTTCCTTGCCTGGTAAGGTCCCTTCTCCCTCCGAGGAGGCCTGACAGAGTCTTTGCCCTGTGACTTCTACCATCTGGGCAGACACTGAAGCCTCCTAGGCCCACTCCAGTGGACGAGTTCCACCAACTGTCACAATCTCAACTCCAGTAAGGCCAAAATCCAAACCCAAGTCACCTATTATATCATTCTCCCTATCAGCTAAAGGAACTTATCCAGCTGCAAACTAGCTAACAGAGCCACATGTAATTCTTGATAATTAGTTATCTCCAAAAGTTATACCTTCAAAGATTTCAAATATCCAGCCATGAAGAAATGAACTGCTTATCAAAATGCTTTTCACCTCTCACTATACTGTCCATTCTGGACGAGTATTTGATCATTTACCACATTAATTAGTAGGAAGAAGATGAATAGAGGGTCCCACACATTCAACCACTTACTGACGGGCTGCTCTGTGCAAGGCTAGAGGCTATGCTAAATGCTAGAGGACAAAAAGATAAGTTTAATTTCTACCTGGAGAGCTCTTACGATCCTCCACGACAGTTTAGACTGACTACAAAGGGAAATGGCTGGGATTTGGAGGCAGGCTTCTGTTCTGAATATTTCTCCACTCTTTACTAATCAAGGAGCTTTGGGCAGAAAGTTAGGTTTCTTTGAGTCACCTAATAGTCGTGACTCATAACCCCATGATTTAGCTTTCTTCTCCTGTGAAATGAGGATTGCAATTAATTTCCTTGCAAAGACATTAGTCAATTAGAAAAAGCATTTAACACTTGTAGCTAGCTGAGTGCCTGGCACAAAGGAGGTGTTCAACAAATGCTTGTTGATGATAATATTATTCCTGAAAGCACCGGAAAAGGGATTTCTGACAATGAGGGATGGGGGACATTTATTCTTTGTGCAGGACTTTGAAGGCTGAATAAGATATCGACAAGTAAAGGTGTGGGACATGACCTTTCCTGTTGGAGCTACCTGATTAAACAAAAGAGCACAATCAAAGAGTTCAAGACTTTGACCACGAGTAAATTCTCGTGGGAAAACAAAATGCTCCTTTTAAGAAGCTGTTGCAACAGGTTGGGGGAGAGCCAAGGAGGACCCGACCTAGGACTTTGGCACAGGAATTTTTTACAAGACTTTGACTCGTGGGAAAACAAAATGCTCCTTTTAAGAAGCTGTTGCAACAGGTTGGGGGAGAGCCAAGGAGGACCCGACCTAGGACTTTGGCACAGGAATTTTTTATGCTTGGACTTCTGGCCAGGCTTTTGTTGAAGTCTAGGTATAAGGTCTGAGGTGGTGGTTTTCTAGGACATTCAGCAGTCTGTCTTCGGCACTTAACCTCATTTTTAAAATCAAAGTGGCATTTGTCAAATGAAAGTGTGTCTCTTTCTCTCATCACAGTGTAACTTTACATGTAAAGCCTAATCCTCTACGAACTGAATTGTCTTAATTTTGTCACTATGTTAATGCTTCCATTGTCTTAAAAGAAAAAAATAAGTCAGTTGGAGAAATAGATTCCACTGAAATTATCCACCCACAAATAGTCCTTTAAAAAGTGGCTCGGGCTTTCCGGTGGTGCAGTGGTTAAGAATCCGCCTGCCATTGCAGGGGACACCGGTTCGAACCCCGGTCCCAGAAGATGCCACAGTACAACTAAGCCCGTGCGCCACAACTACTGAGCCTGCACTCTAGAGCTCACGAGCCACAGCTACTGAAGCCTGCATGCCTAGAGCCCATGCTCTGCAACAAGAGAAGCCCACGCAACAAAACGAAGAGTAGTTCCTGCTCGCCGCAACTAGAGAAAGCAACAAAGACCCAACACAGCCAAAAATAAATAAATTAATTTATTATTTTTTTAAAAAGTGGCTCTTTGTAAACACTCATATATTCTGATATAGTCTTTTCAGCAGTTTTGGACTTACAGAGATGTAGCTTGAGACTGTTTACAATGCCTAAATGCTTATCATATTTGTATGGCAATTAGTTAGAATATGTATTATATAAGGGAAGTTCATGTTATGGGAAAATTATCAGTTAAGATGTTGCTGATCTTATATTTTCATGAATTAGAATCCATTTCTAATACTCTACTGTTTTGCCTTTTTTCTTTTGTTTTAACTTTCATTGCATGCTTTTCTTCAGATTTCTGAGAAAAACACTTGGAAGCTTTAACTAATATGTGATATTTAAGCCTATTTGTAATGTATGTGTGTTATGTTAAACATATGTTGTTCTCCAGTTTATTGTGTTTCTTTGTCCTTCCTCTGTTCATAACTGGATTTTTTTTTTTTTTTTTTTTTTTTTTTTTTTTTTGCGGTACGCGCGAACCCATGTCCCCCGCATCGGCAGGCGGACTCTCAACCACGGCGCCACCAGGGAAGCCCCATAATTGGATTTTAATACAACAAATGTTGTGGGAGATTTTCTACCCCAAGAGATTTCCTGGCTCTGGTGTTTGAGAGTATCTGAAGTTGTCTGCCTAATACTTCCTTGAAAATAGATATACAGCTCTATCTGGAAGTACCCTTGAGAAACTTGGAAAGGTTTTTATTGACAATACTTGAAGACAGTAATTACCACAATAATGTTTATACACAGCAATAATGCCTTGACTTTCTTTTTTTTTTTTTTTTTTTTTGTGGTATGCGGGCCTCCCTCTGCTGTGGCCTCTCCCGTTGCGGAGCACAGGCTCCGGACGCGCAGGCTCAGC
>NC_041219.1:22660003-22678362 GCF_002837175.3 Physeter macrocephalus
GACCGGGGCGCGAACCCGGTTCCCCTGCATCGGCAGGCGGACGCGCAACCACTGCGCCACCAGGGAAGCCCTTGACTTTCTAAATAAACTCTTTTGGCCTTAGGAATTCTCCTATAATATATGATTTGCTTCTACTCTGAAAATAAAATCTTCCCTGTAGCTTAATAACCTTCCAGAGAAAACATAGCCACTACTCTTTAATATGAAAAGGAAAATTTAATTTAACACCCTATTTAACAATTCGCAAGAAAGTGATAATCGATTTGAAATGATTATCATGGTAAGTTATCTTTTACTCCCCAGTGGGAAAGCTAATCAAGTTGCTTCTTAAAGGCACTGATTCCTAGAAAATCTTTTGGAATTTTGTTAATGACATTGACATCCATGGAAAAGGAAGTATTTTTGATTTTGGCCAAGGTTAATAGTAGATGATCCTCTTCTGTTTTATTCTAAATTTTTTGGTTTAATTTATCAGAATTATATTAAAATGAATTATAACAGACCCCCCCAATTGCATTCTCTTTCCCTGGGAATTCAGATTGTAGATAGGTTTGCATGTGATTTGTTGACATTCCATATATATACTCTTCTCCTCTGTACCCTTTTCTAAGTGATCTTATCAACACTCATTGCTGTAAATATCACATTTATGTCGAGGCTGTCAGATTTATTATTTATTATTATTTATTTGGATGGAGTAGAAAAGAATAGCTTTATTACTTTGCCAGGCAAAGGGGGGGCGGACACAGCGGGTTCCTGCCTCGAAAAACTATGTGTCCCCAAGGCTGTCAAATTTAGACCTCCAGCAAGAAATCTTGTTTTGAGCTCTGAGCTAGTACATCTCAATATCACCCTGATATTTGAACATTTTCTTGTAAGAATTTCACACTTAACGTGTCCCAAAACCAAACCTTCTTTTCCCCAACGCTGAGCACTCCAATTTTGATCCAAATCCGACTTACCCAGTGAATGGCACTATCTGTTATTGGCCAAGTGAAAAATACAGACCTCATCTTCCTCCTAACCTACTTGTTCAACTCCAGTATTAAAACTTTCACCAACTCTGGTCAGTTTTACCTCCAAAGCACATATTTCTATCTTCCTAACCACTACCCTAGTCCCATGGCGTTATCACGACTTGGGGAGACCACCACAGGTGTGTCCAGATTTGCACTGCTAGAAATCCTACTCGCCTTCTTAGTTTTCCTCATTTCCATTCTTCTCACTGCAACCAGAATGATTAAGACATTTTTCTAATGGCATCACCTCTCTCTCCTTAAAATCCTTCAAAAGCTTTCCACTGTGCTTAGAATAAAGACCAAAATACTTAGCATGATCTGTGAAGCCCTGCAAAATTCAGGCTCTGCCTACTCCCAACCACATCTCATGCCAGTATGCCCCTTGTTCGCTGTACTCTAGTCACACGGGCCTCCATTAAGTTCCTCAATGTGCCAGGCTCCTTCCTGCCTCATGGCTCTTGCTTCTACTTGCACATCTTTCCCTGTCACACGTCACATCACTGTGCATCACTTCAATATCCATGGATGCCATCTCCTGTTCTAAATAGGTCTTCCTTCTTATTCTCTCCTGTGATCCCATCTTCTTTTCCTGCAACGAACCAACATATCTACCTTTTAATTGTTACCCCCTTTCCTCCCATAAACCTTAAGCCCCATGAAAGCAGGGGACATGACTGGTTTGTTTACAACTATCTATCTAGCAGCAAATATTACGCCTAATATGTAGTAAGTACTTGGTAAGTGTTTTTGAATGAATAAATGAATAAATATATAGACAAAAAAAATCAGGTAAAACCTTACTCCATGAAGTCAAGTGTGTAAGGAATGTCACATTTCCTTTTTTTTTTTTTTTTTTGTATGTTGAAATGTCTAGCTTCATTTAGGTTCTTAGGGATTAATCTGGAGGAGGTAATAACATGAAAGAAAAATTAACAAATAGAAAGTCTTCATGAGAAATGAAAATTAAATTATCCTGGAAAGAATCTTAAAATATAAGGCTCTAACAGTTCACTTTAGTGTTCCAAATCAGTGAAAAGCAGCTTTGGAGGCAGGATGGCAAAAGTAGATGGAGGCAGGATGGCAAAAGTAGATGGAGGACAAAAAAAAAAAGTAGATGGAGGGCAGAGACCTCACCTTCCTTGTTCTTTTTTTGTTTTTTCCTTAGGTTAATAATGTAACATGATAGAGATGCTAATTATTATTACAATATATAAATATAACAAATTAACATATTGTACACCTTAAATTTATACAATGTTATATGTCAGATACATTTTAATTTTAAAAAAACAAAATAAATGACCCCCTTTCAGGCAAAGCAATCACATGTCCTTTTATTAAATGAAATCTGTTGCTGGGATCTCAACTCTTACTAGGAAGTTAGGAAATTCAAACTCATATATTATTGAAGGGAGGAATCTCCGCTCTCTAACGACACATGAGGATCTCTGAGGCGTATGTGGTACCCATACAATAAGGGAAGGACCCTTATCTGCAGCTCTTTACTTAATTACAGATGTCTTTACGGTCATGCCTGCATTGCCCCTTGAGTGGAGGCTGCTCTGCTGCTCTCAGGCCAAGCTTGAGCAAAGGAATCTTGATGAAACTGTGAGCCTGATGTCTAGGGTTCAGCCTTTTCATGAATTCACAGTAATTTCCTTTTGAGAATTTGTCATTTCCTAGGGGCAGGACCTGGATCTCTCTCTTTCTTTTTGTCATCATATTCTGAGCTCCAGACTTTGACTATGATAATAAATTTGGGTCCAACTGATCCAAAGCACAATGTGTAACAATACATGGTAGGATTTGTTAAATTTTGATTTTACAAAGACAGCAAATTATTATTTTAAATGATGGAAACAACAATATGGAATTGGGATTATTGACATTTTGCTATACTGTTAATAGAAACATGAATGGTATAGCCTACCACAAATAATATGTGGTGAGATCTTGTATAACCTTCTAATCCTACTCTACTAAGGGAGTTTGTGAAAACTCTTGTTTGCATAAAGGAATTCATTCTCCCTCTCTCCTTCCCTCTCTCACTTCTTCTCCCTCCTTCCCTCCCTCACAATTCTGTAGACCCTCTTCTTCATGTCCCATGCCGTTTTGTATTTAAATTATTTCCTTATACCAAGATCCTTAAAATTCATTAATTTTTTAAAATAAGAGAATTCATCAATTGATTATTTCATTTTTTTTCTACAAAATACATTTCTGTTTTAGAATAGTTGAAAATACTGGAGGATAAAAAGACAGTAAACAAACCTATATTCAACAATAACCAAATGTCATCAAACCCTTATTAAAATTGTTTAATATGCCCAGCTCTTCAAAATGCTTTGTGTCAAATTATGCATTAGCCAGGATTAATCTTGTCATCTGAATATGTGGAACTTTACTGCTTTCTGACCTTTGCTGAGTACCCTCTGACTACTGCCCCTATTTTCTACTGGCCCTGAGGTAGTGCTTAGATTCTATCTCAACTTCTTTTGGAATAAAGACCAATTTCCTGTTTGATTCCCACTAACATTATGATTTTCTATTGGAGAACACCAAGGATGTCTTTGTACTTCATGGTTGCTATTATTAAACACTGCCTCTGACTATAACAGCTGCATGACTTTTTACCCATTTTATCTCCACTCTCATGTAGACTGACACTTTTAGAATTAATAGTCATAATAAAGTAGAAGCAATTCTGCATATCAGCATGCATAGTTAGTAGCTAAATATCACGGTTATATTACTCTGAGTGGTTCTGCTATTGGCATTTATTTCTTCCCCCAAATGACCTGCACAGGGCAGGAGTGAGAAACACATCTTTGTTGTTTAAGCCACAGACACTTGGGGAATTTTTATTATTGCATTGTAAACTAAATTATCCTAATTGATACAACTACCCTGTTACTGAAATCTTGAAGTGCATGAGTGAAGAGGACATGGCAAATCCTGGGAGAAAGCTGCCCTTAAAGTTATCTTTCTTCATCTCATGAGATCATCTGAAGGTTTCATGTCTGCATGCCACTGTTTCACTTGCTAACATTTAACTTGACATGGTGACTGCCTCCCCACCCCTAGCTCTTTAGACACAGCAAAAAATAAGATGCCCTTAAACCTGATCTATCACAGAAACACTCTTCTTCCTAATGGATGGTGTGAAGGAACTGGGAGGGAAGGAATAGAATAGAATTAAAATTCCCCCTGGCATACAGAGGCTTACATTCAATCAAAAAAGGAGAAAATATATATTCAATGACACAAAGTACAAACCATCAAGGGGTGGAAATGTGCTAGCACTGTAATATCAAAGTTCAGTTGCAACACTTTATCTGGAAAAGAGTAAATCAGATTGTAAATTGGAAGAAAATGATGAGGTTTTTTTGTGTGTGTGTGTGGTACGCGGGCCTCTCACTGCTGTGGCCCCTCCCGTTGCGGAGCACAGGCTCAGCGGCCATGGCTCACGGGCCCAGCCGTTCCGCAGCACGTGGGATCCTCCCAGACCGGGGCACGAACCCGCGCCCCCCGTATCGGCAGGCGGACTCTCAACCACTGCGCCACCAGGGAAGCCCGAGTTTTTTTTAAGTACAAAATCTTAGGGAAATGAAAATATATTTCAATTCTTCAAACATTATGACAGCAGAAACTCTATTATCGTAATTTTGTTGAATATTTAGAAGCGCTATCTAGAGCCCAATGTGGAATTTAAAACTCTATTACACATTTTCCCTAGATAGACGATTGGAAAGAAATTTTTCCTGACTTATAAATCACTAAAGGCTTCTATATTTTTTCCTGTAAATATGGTTGTCATGGAAAAACCTACAAGATGCCCAGAATTTTACCTATAATCTTTGAAATATAAAATTGTGTGCTGACAATATATCCAAGATCACCTGAATATTTTTGGTAAAATATGACAGTATATTTGTATCTTGGTACATCAAATACATCTTTAACATGCAGATACCTTAAATCCTTAGTTGAAAGTACATATCATGGAAATATACCTTTGAAATATACTGTAAAACTGTGCATTTAAAATGAATTTTCAGTCTTATTTAACATTTTATGATGTGATTTCCGTGGCTGTTATTCTAAATATTACTTCAATCTGAATCTATTTATATAAATTTATTTATTTATTTTTGGCTGCGTGGGGTCTTTGCTGCGTGAGGGCTTTCTCTAGTTTCGGCGAGCGGGGGCTACTCATCACCGTGGCTTCTCTTGTTGCAGAGCACCGGCTCTAGGCATGCGGGCTCAGTAGCTGAAGTGGCTCGCGGGGTCTAGAGCGCAGGCTCAGTAGTTGTGGTGCACGGGCTTAGTTGCTCCGTGGCATGTGGGATCTTCCCGGACCAGGGCTCAAACCCGTGTCCCCTGCCTTGGCAGGCGGATTCTTAACCGCTGCGCCACCAGCGAAGCCCCTGAATTTATTTTTTAAAGACAAGTGCAGTGTTTTTAACTTTTCATCAGCCTTTCAGGTAGAGAAACTGTAATTCTAATCTATATGTGTGCTTTTGCTCACAGATAGAGGCTGTAAAAATATTTTCATAAATTGATAATCGTTAGTAAATGTTTATTCATTGAGTTGCAGTGGCTGTATTGCAAAATTATTTAATTTCGTAAGGACTGTAAACTGTGTCTACATTTTTCTGTTATTTCCTTTCAATCTCCCTGGACTTTTTAAGTACTTTACTCAGCAAGGTCTGCAAGTTTTCCTTAGAAATATAAAACAAAGTTAAAGTAACAGTGCTCCAGAGACTCTGATTCAATCTCTTGGTTCTGTAACTTTAACCTTTCATGTCCTTGTATACATTTTGTAGCAAAATTTAATGCACCAGAATTTCTACAAGGTCCAGCCATATTTTGCAGATGATAATGCACATGTGTGTTTGAATATCTTCTGGAGGCAGGTTTTCTAAGATATCTTTAAATAATGCCCTGTAGTCTGTCTTTAGTAGACTAAGTGATTAAAATGCAAAATTCCAGGATATAACTGTTTGTAAGCAAAATACATTACGCTACTGACATTTTATAATCCAACATTTTATAACAGATAAGCAATAATAAAACCACTGTGCTTATCCAGCAAAGGCTAAGTAACGTGGCATACATTTAGAAATCTTCAAGGAGGCTGTAATTGGATGGTACTCCAATCCCAATAGAGACAATTAACTCGACGTTTAATTACAACTATTTATACAAATTACTCTCAATCTGAGATCTTTTAATATGTCATTGTTATGCCATTGTTCTTAATGAGAAAACTACTCAAAGTATATTTATAGATGTATAAACCACTGTTAAAAAATTCAAAAATATATCAATTAGTAGATTATGCCTAGGTTGACTCATTTCAACCTAATAACTTATAAATTATTAGGGATTTGTTAAACTTGCCAAAGCAGTAAAGTAGAAATGTTAATTTATTCTGGGGGCTGGTGGTTTTTAATTTCACTTTTAATAACGTCAGCTTAAGGAATAAACTGTCAGTGAGGCTGTGTTTCTTTTTCCCTTCTCACATGGTGGTATACTTAAATACAAAACTGTGTAGCTTCTGCTGTGTAAAACTATGAAGCATTGGCTTTTAAATTAAGCTAAACATTATTAGATCCCTGATGTGAGCATCTTGCAAAAGTAAAAAAAAAAAAAAAAAAAAAAATCGGGGTTCTAGCCTTGATTCTGTCACAAATTAGTTTTCCAAATTGGAGCATCTGATCAGTCTATCTGAAATTGTTTCGATATCTACAAAAGGAAGAGGCTGGATGTGGGTGTGGGGTTGCTCCAGCTTTGCATTCTTTGTCCATCATGCAACTTTCTTTTTTAAGTTGTTCATATGGGTTCTAAACATTGTTGAAGATAAAATTCGTTTTATCTGGTGAAGAGTTGATTTCTTAAAAAGAATTATTAATCTTTTTAAAGAATTATTTTAAATTCTTTTTTTTTTTTTTTTTGCGGTACGCGGGCCTCTTACTGTTGTGCCGTCTCCCGTCGCAGAGCACAGGCTCCGGACGCGCAGGCTCAGCGGCCATGGCTCACGGGCCCAGCCGCTCCGCGGCATGTGGGATCTTCCCGGACCGGGGCACGAACCCGTGTCCCCTGCATCGGCAGGCGGACTCTCGACCACTGCACCACCAGGGAAGACCTTAAATTCTTTTAAAGAATTAAAAATGTCTTTTAAAGAATTATTAAAGACAATTTTAATCCTAGAGCAATGCTACCAAATCTAGGCATTGTAAAACATTACATACCACAGTTACTGAGTGTAATTACTCCAATGAATACTTTATTTGCTCTTGTGCCAGTCATCAGCCCGTTTGCCCCTAGATCTGTTCCCCTTTCTCCTCCTGCTCTGCTTTGTGTTTTGGGGGTTGAAACGGCAATCTAGGTTTCTCAGACTCCCTCGTTGAAGCAACCGTGGAGGATAAGATGTCCTTACCTCCCTTCAAGAGAGAACGTGCCATAGGGAGTTTGGGAAGCTGAGAGCAACCAGCTGTGGTGCCTTCAGGATCTGCCTCAGCTTTGGAGCCGAGGCCCCTTGCTCTGCAGGCAGCCCCCAGTCAGTGACTGAGCATGGTGGGGACAGAAGACCCCTCTGTGGAGAATTTATGTGATGGAGCAAATTGTCGGACTGGTTGAGTCTTTCTCAGAGCTCTACAACAGTCTGAAACCCTTAGTACCCAACGCTTTGATCTGCCCCCTCTGCTTTCACAGGTCCTAGCCATGGGTCTGAAGGCTTTCTCTGCTACTCCTTCCCTTTATCTTTCATAGGTGTTACCTCAATAAATCTCTTGAACTTCTAAATCCATCTTGACATCTCCTTTCCAGAGGACGTGAACTTTTGTCAATTACTTCTGACTCCATTCAGCCAATGGGATACACTGGAGGAAGACTGGAGAGAGGAAGCCAGAGAGAACCTTGTACATCTCCCTCTCTCTCTCCACTAAAGGAGGCATCCCAGTGTGGCTGCACCTCCTCCATGACACCAGCCCCTGCCACATGGCTACTTTTTCTGTGGATCTCAGTTCCTGTCAAACTAATTGGCTTCTAGGCTCCAGTAAGATCACCTTCTCCCAACTGCTTTAAGGATACTGGTAGCTTCCTTTTATCATTAACATCTTGGTTACTTCACTATCCTTTATCCCAAAGATTACCATCTGGTAAAAGGTAGTTAGCAAGCATTATCTTTTGGTACTTTGAGGTCTTCCTATTGTCTCCCTGAGATCTGAGTCAGTGGGGGACTGCAAGTGTCCTAGCTCTCTATAGTTACCTTTCAAACTGCCTCCTAGACTTGGCTTTTTTTGGAGCACTGCATCATTGCTCTTCTGGTGAAAGACTCCTTCCCTCTTTTCTTTCGGACGATGTTCCTTCTCTCCCTTGTGGTGCCCCAAATTGAGGCATACTCCACCTCTCTCCCTGGCCATGGGTTTCAGGCATGAACCCAGTCTCAACCAATCAGAATCCTTTTCCAGGAATTGTTAAAGATGCTGGGGAGAGAGGAATCTCCTTTTGAGCTTGTGGCCATCGAGGACTATGCAACCCTGTACTTCATGGGGGTCATTCTGTGGACAGAGCCTATCTGAGAGTGTGGCCAACATCAAAGAACAGAGACCTGAGAACACTTTTTAAGCTCCTAGATAAATGTGGGAAGAGTGCACTGTTAGTGCCAAGAACAAATCAACTCAAAAAACTCTCCAGTCATAAAAGTCTTTCTCTTCCAGCTTGCCAAAAGGGAGTTTTGAGTAGAGTGACATGGTAGTAGGAGAGGAGGTTACGGGAGATAAAGTTAATCTGGGGCCACAGGCACAAACAAGAAGATAAATGTGGGTATCTGGATGGTTGCTGAAGAGTGAAACAACTTTGAAAACACAGCACCTAGCAGACATTGACTTATCTCCACATGTTCATTTCTGTGTTTCTGGCCCTTTCTGCCACTTATGATGTCTGCAACATTCATTCTTTTTATTACATTGTGAAAAATCTTCCCTAACTCTTTGAAGTCAGAGCCCTTTATTTTACTGCCATCCGGTGCTGACATCTGTGACTAAGCTCCCTGGCTGCTTTGGAATTTTTTTGAACCAGTTGCCATAAATTAGAGAAAAGGAGCTTGTCTAAAATTAAACTGTTTATTCATAAAACAGTAACATTTTTTGTGTGTGGTAGGAAACAAAACAGATTTCAAATGCCTATGAGTGAATTGTTGAAAATAACATCTGAACAATCATCCGTGTTTTCCTTAATTTTGAATGAACTGTTTCAGTGTATGTTTTCTTTAATGCTGTAGATATATGGGCTAACATCATTGAATAACTTACTCTATGCCATGAATGGATAGGTTTCTGACAGGAGCTCAGCATCACCTGGGACTTAAGATCAGTAATTTTTTTTTTTACTAGGTTATAATAACTTTACTTAGGCTAGAAATGTTTTCTTTCAGCTGCTCTCAGCTTCTAGCCTGGGTTGGCCACTTACCTGGCCCTGCTTTGATTTTCTGCATGAATCCCTCCTGAATCTCTGTCTCTACCTTGGTCAGAACACTTAACATTTGTGCCACCAAGTAAAGTTCTGTTTGAATCAGCTAGAACTTTGAAAAGGAAGCATGGTTATTGACATGCTTTGATTAACTTATAATCATGTTGTTTATGATTAAATAGAAAAAGTTAAATATGTTATTACTTATAGCCAGTTATAAGCGATTATTCTTACTTGTAAGCAGCATGACTAAAAATTATTATTTCAGAATTTCTGCTGACTCTGACATCTTTGACACATTAAGAATGAGCAGATTGAATCTTAAAGGGTATTTCTTGGCCAGAGTGGTGAGTGCATGGTTGTTCAATCTAGTGTTTACCTATACATATGTTTTTATAGGTATATTTTATAATAATACTATATTTGATAATAAAAAATATAAGTATATGTTTTTATATAGACTGATCTTCCTTCTCTTTCTCAAGATTCTCCTTTTCTTTTTTTAAAATATACATATATTCTTTTCTCAAAAATTTTTTTTAAATTTTGTTTTATTTTTGGCTGCGTTGAGTCTTCCTTGCTGCACGCAGGCTTTCTCTAGTTGCGGTGAGCGGGGTCTACTCCTCGTCGTGGTGTGCGGGCTTCTCATTGCTGTGGCTTCTCTTGTTGTGGAGCACTGGCTCTAGGCATGTGGGCTTCAGTAGTTGTGGCACACGGGCTCCGTAGTTGTGGTGCACGGGCTTAGTTGCTCCACGACATGTGGGATCTTCCCGGACCAGGGCTCGAACCTGTGTCCCCTGCATTGGCAGGCGGATTCTTAACCACTGTGCCACCAGGGAAGTTCTGTCTTTTTCTTATTTGGGGCAGGGTGAGAGTAGAATGGGAAAATGAGCCCTTATTTCCCATTTGACTACCTGAGAGGGGGTGGAATCTGTGAACGCTTGCACGTGGAATATCTTCGTCTTGTTAAACGCAGTTTTTAAATCTTTGGTTGATTGGAAGCTCCATGAGTAAAAAGATTGTCTCTGGTCTCTCCTCTGGTGTAGTCTTAGTGCTAGGATGATGCCTTGCTCAGCATAGGTGCCTAAACCTTCCCTGAAGTACAGAATTTGCCCATGAAACTATCATTGAATACATGCATTCCTCAAACATTTTTACTCAGACAGGATTCAACACCTAGAATTACTTTTGGCTTTCTTTATGACTTTGGTTAAGTTACATTTCTCAGTCTCATTTTTCTCATCGTATCTTCTTTAATAAGGTTGTTGTGAGGATCAAACATAATTAGGTAAAGTACCAAGAATGGTATTGCCATCTAATAAGTCCTCCATGGTTACCATATTGGGGATCACTGCAGAAATATCAGAAAACTTGTCTTAAAAAGCTAAAATGTTCGTGCTGAATTTTTTTCTATCAAATGAGATCTTTAGGCACTCTCCCACGGTTGTAATTCCACTACGGAATTCAGTTGTATGAGAAGGACTGAGGGCAAAATATCTTCTAAGCCCAACTATTTCTTTAAAAAATGGTAATACAATTTAGCAGCATACAAAAGGGTAGTAAGAGTTAATTTACCTATTGGCTATCGTGCTCAACCCACAGAAAGTGTAATTTGTTGTGCCAGTGTAAGAACACATCCAGGAGCGGCCAGATCACATCTTTTCCCACGTTTCACACTAGGTCACAACAAACTTTCCACGTCCATGAGGTATTATAACAACATGTCAAGGTAGTTTTAGATTTAATGGCAGAATGTACATTCTACTGTGAGGGAGATAAACTTTGAGCTGGGCAGAAATGAATATCCTTTCCAGTTCAGAAGAAAGAGAAGGCACCAAAGTTTCGACTGTAGTTCAGAACAAAGTAAAACAGTACCTGGATGTTTGGGGATTCCTTTGGCACTGGTCTTTAACGAGGTGGAGGAAACTAATGCCAGACACATATTATAATTTTGCCAGCCAGGAGAAAAATTTAGCATAGTTTTAGGTGTGTGATTTTTAAAGGTAGCCCTACCCTCTCTGGCTCACTTATTGTAACTTCAAGATTAAATGGCATCTTCTAGATTTGCTTCTTAACAGAAAAAATATATATATATTTAAAAACCAGAAAGAGAATAAAGTAAAAAGGTAAATAAGTTTGTCCAGCAAACTTCACTGTTGAACTATGTAATTTTTATGAGGGTATGAAATATTTAGACAGTCTGTTTTTTTTGCAAAAGTCATTTTGTGTTTGGCTATTGCTTCTTCATGTTCCACCCCTTGCAAACAATACTTTCTCCAATCTTGACTCTGGTTATGCTTAAATTTAGAATCAAATTCCGTTTCCCATCCTCCCTCCTCTCTAGCTTCTTCCTTTCCACCCTTTCAGCAAACACTTACGGAGCACTTACAGTTAAGTAGGTACTTCACTAAAAACTTCTAATGAATTATCTCATATTCTTCATGATAACCTTAGAAGGTAGATAATATTATTTTTCCCCATTAAACAAGAAACAGCTACTAGAAATTAAGACTTGGGAAAGTAAGAGATTTGTTCAGAGGTTCAAGACCACACAAGTAGAAGGTGGTAGAGCTGAGCTTTATCCTTACATTACCTTCAGATTCGGTGTTCTTAAACACCGGCAAGCAATGCTATCTCTTAGTTGTGTGCAAAGAGCATCAAGATAGCAAGATAAACGTTTTTATACATATGTAAATAGTGTGAGTAGTCTCATAAATCTCAGAAGACTGCATTATACATTTTGCCAAACCTGCATTTTCACAGCAAGTCAGAGGATGGCTGAGCATTTTAGTATAGAAGGTTGGATGTACATGAAATGATGCACAAGTCATTACGGAAATGCAAATTAAAACCACAATGAGATATTGCCTCACCCCTGTTAGAATGGCCATCACCAAAAAGACTAGATGTAACAAATTGCTGGCATGGATGTGGAGAAAAGGGGACACTTGTGCACTGTTGGTGGGATTGTAAATTGGAACAGCCATTTTTCCAAATATGGAAAAGAGTATAAAAGCTCTTCAAAAATTAAAACGAGAACTACCAGATGATTCAGCAGTTCCCCTTCTGGGAATATATCCAAAGGAAACGAAAACATTGACTCCAAAAGATACCTGCATCCCCACGTTCATAGCAGCATTATTTATGATAGCCAAGACACAGAGACAACCTAAGTGTACATTGATGGATGAATGGGTAAAGAAGTTGTGGTATATATACACAATGAAATGCTATTATTCAGCCATAAAAACCAAGGAAATCCTACCATTTACAACAATATGGATGGACCCTAAAGACCTTATTCTAAGTGAAATAAGTTGGACAGAGAAAGACAAATACTACATGATCTCACTTACGTGTGGAATCTAAAAAAAAAAAAAACCAACAAAACAAAACAAACTCATAGAAAGAGATCAGACGTGGTTAACAGAGGCGGAAGGTGGAGAGAGAAGAAATTGGAGGAAGGTGGTCAAAGTCACAAATTCCCAGTTATGAGATTAACAAGTGCTAGGAATATAATGTACAATCTGATGTCTATAAAATACTGGTATATTATATACAGGAAAGTTAAGAGGGTAAATCCTAAGAGTTCTCATCACAAGGAGAAAATGTTTTTCTTTTTTTCTTTCTTTTATTTATATCTATACGAGATGATGGATGTTAGCTGAACCTGTTGCAATAATCATTTCACAATACATATAAATCAAACCATCACACTGCACATCTTAAACATATACAGTAGTATATGTCAACTATTTCTCAATAAAACTGGAAAAAAAAAAACAATGAAAGTTTGGAAACTTACCTTTCCAAAACAGCTTGTTGCAAGACAGACTTTGATTTGATGTAACATGTCTCGGTTTTCTACATTTGGTTTGCAAAATGTTACTCTTTGATAGATTTATAGGTCTCTAGGCAAGTGCTGAAGTGACGAAGTATGCAGAGAACTTTAACATGTAATTAAGAATACCTTCAGGAAGGCTGAAAGATACTCTTCCTTACTGTGTGTTTACCGGTTGTATTGCAAGAGTAGAGCTGGCATTGCTTAGCAAAAGACTCTTTTTGTCTTGTCTGCTTATGCCTACGTTCTAAGTATTGTTCAAAAGAGTTTGCCTTAACAGAAAAAAATATGCACTGAAATTTTTATTAAACCAGTGTACCAATGAAACTCACATGTTTAAATAGACTGCCTAGACCTGGAATAAACGTAAGTAATCTATTTCTTATCTATCCGCTACTATTCCAGGTTGTACAGAATGAATATATATATGAAAACATATATATTACCTTGGAAACATATAACTTCGTTTGGACTGGTGACAACAAAGTTATACATGCAGTTACTTGTGGTTACAATTTTAAGTGGCATTAAATACTGCCTTGTAGATCTTAATCTATATAGCTTGGGAGAAGTGTCATCATCCCAACACTTCCCTGGCAGGAAGGTATTATGGGCACAGCTTTGTTTCTCTATTGATAATACTGTCTGCTGTACATTTCCAAAGACTTTCTTGAGGCTTTGCCCTGTGTTAGAAGCAAGCTCCAGCAACTCCACTTATGTAAATGATACCTCAATTATATAAGGTTCTTTTATTTTTCAACAAAGCAGAACATCCTTACACTACAGATGAATTCTCTAGGGAAATTTAAGATGGCACAGATTAAAAACTGTTAAAAACTAGAACCTTAAAAAGGATTACAGAAAAGGAAAGAATTCAAAATAATAAAAGAAGTCTTTCCCTCTACTTTCATAATTTTACATGGTAATTGTTGAGTTTGAATTGTGCATTACTAACTCTAAGAAATATACGTTAATGTGCACTTGCTGTTATGTGTATGTATTCATATGCATGTATGTATATCAGTAGCTTGCTTCCTTTTTTTTTTTTTTTTTTTTTTTTTTGCGGTACGCGGGCCTCTCACTGTTGTGGCCTCTCCCGTTGCGGAGCACAGGCTCCGGACGCGCAGGCCTCAGCGGCCATGGCTCACGGGCCCAGCTGCTCCGCGGCATGTGGGATCTTCCCGGACCGGGGCACGAACCCGCATCCCCTGCATCGGCAGGCGGACTCTCAACCACTGCGCCACCAGGGAAGCCCTAGCCTGCTTCTTAATGAGGTACTGGTACATCTATCTTGACACATATATCTCTTTGGCACCAATTCTTTATTCCATTGGCACATAAAATTCTTGTTTTGTCCAAATGAGTCAGTAGATCTGGGAATTTGTGTAAGCAAAAGTATGCGCAAATTGCTTTGGAAAAAAGAAGTCAGTTCCCTATATCAGGACAAATTACACTGTATATGCATAGTACTGTGGAAAGAGCAGGGGCTTCATAGCTAGACACACATGGATTCAACTCCCCTTTTTGCCAACTATTAGCTGGATTACCTTGAGCCTCAGTTTCCTCATCTACAATGGGGATGATAATCTGGTACACAGGAGTGGTATGAAGATGCATAAGAAATGAAATTAAATGAAAACTGAAGCAGGTCCAAAGATAATACCAGCTGCTTCTGCTGCTGATGATGATCGATAAAGCCTATTATTATGAACTATGTGCCAGGCACTGTATCAAGTATTTTACATACACTCTTAAATCTCTCAACAATCCCATTTACACAACTTACTGTTCTTCATTTACACAAGGCAAATGATCCTTCGGGAAATCAAAAAGAGAGTTGTCCAAAGTATTACCATTAATAAGTGATAACATGGGATTTTGAATCCAGATCTTTGTGACACCAAAACTTGGGCAATTTATTACCATCTTACATGAAACCTCTGGTATAGTACCTGGGAAAGAGTATACATTCAATAAGAGTAGACATTCTGTGCATATGTATATATTTTCCCGTAAGTAAAGATTTTTCTCTGTTGGTTGTCTCGCGGGAACGAAATTTTAAGATTCAAGTGTCTCCACATTGCTATGTGACCTATACTGAAGTCATTGCTTCTGATTTCTATTATCCTAAATATTCTTCAAGTATTTTTTAACATCTTTATTGGCATATAATTGCTTTACAATGGTGTGTTAGTTTCTGCTTTATAACAAAGTGAATCAACTCTACATATACATATATCCCCATTTCTCCTCCCTTTTGCTTCTCCCTCCCATCCTCCCTATCCCACCCCTCTAGGTGGTCACAAAGCACTGAGCTGATCTCCCTGTGCTATGTGGCTGCTTCCCTCTAGCTATCTATTTTACATTTGGTAGTGTATGTATGTCCATGCCACTCTCTCACTTCGTCCCAGCTTACCTTCCCCCTCCCCGTGTCCTCAAGTCCATTCTCTACGTCTGCATCTTTATTCCTGTCCTGTCCCTATGTTCTGCAGAACCACTTTTTTTTTTTAGATTCCATATATATGTGTTAGCATACAGTATTTGTTTTTCTCTTACTGACTTACTTCACTCTGTATGACAGACTCTGGGTCCATCCACCTCACTACAAGTAACTCAATTTCTTTTCTTTTTATGGCTGAGTCTTCAAGCATTTTTGATATGAAGAAATTGACAAAGTGATCAGAGTAATTCAACTTTTCTATTAATAATGACCACAGAGAAGCAGTAATGAGAGTCAGGCCTCATTGCTGTTGAGAATCTTGGTGTTTCTGAGCTCTCCAAGATGAACAGTTATTAAATCTCTTTAAAATTTTATTACCTCTAATAAAGGTGTTTGAAAAGCTATAAGAGAAAAAAAGAAAGACCAGATGTGGGAGAGTTTTCGTCAGTTCTTTTTCAAGAGATCTAGAGAAAATAATTTAGTAAATAAATGTTTCTGCATAATAATTTTTTTAGTAAGTAGTTTCTTCTTCTTCCCATGAAAAATATAATTAACAAATATTTAAAGACCACGAAAAGAAGGGCCAAAGTATTTGCCTGCCTGGAGCACCATCGTGTCTCAGTACACATGCAAAACTTCCCACTGAAATTTTCAACTAGTTTTCTGTGTCTGTGATGCTCAGAGAAGTCTAGGTTGGATACGTCACTTTGAAAGCTGTTGATGTAGAGAAGACAATGCAATCCATGGGAATTGGTGGAGTTACATAATCAGAGTATAGATTAGGGAATGAATGGTGTCTAAAACAGCTTTGTGGGACTCTAGTGTCTAATGTTCAGGTAAATGAGAATGAAATTGACTAGGGAACTAAGAATGAATGGGGAGAGAGGAAGGAGGGATTTATCAGAAGACTAGGAAAGAACATATTTTAGAAACAAGGGAGTGGCCAACCGAATGCTCCTGAGAAGTAAGATGAGGACAAAATATTACTAGTTGTAGTAACAGATCATTGGATAAGGAGACCTTGTGTTCCAGTTTGCCCAGAACTGTCTTCATTGAAGCCTGCTTTCCCAATGAAAGTCTTTCAATGATGTGGCTATCCTAGTTGTTGGCAGCTTTAGCAACAGTCATTTCAACAGAGTGATACAAAGTGAAGTCAAACTTGAATGGGTTAAGGAATGCATAGGAGGTAAGGCAATGGAAACATTAAAGGTAGAAAATTTCTTAAAAGAAGTGTGACTCTGAAAGGAACAAGAGAGTATGACCATGGATGGAATGAAATGTGATGACAAAGGATTTTTTAAGGTGGAAGAAAGACCTGAATAGGTCTCATGGGAATATTTGGCAGGGCAGGAGAGGCTTGAAGAGATGCAAGTGAGAAGGGGTACTTAAAAGGGCAAGATTTCTGAAAAGAGGGTAGAGGGTAAGATTCAGAATAAGGAAGGCAGCTGGGCCCTGAAGGGGAGGAGGGGCACCTTAATAAGTGCAACAGAAGGGTGTAGGGGTGCAATTGCTAGTGGATATGGATGTTTGCCAATGGAAAGTTAAGGGACTTTCAATCCATTGATGTATTTTCTCTGAAGTAGGAGGCAAGAATATTTGCTGAGAATGAAGGGGCAAGGTGGAGGTATTATGAGCTGAGGAGAGTAAAGAAGGTGTGAAAAGCTAATGTGTATGTGGTATGGGAGTGGGAGTTGAATAAAATCCTGCAATAGAATTGCTTGACAGTATTCAAGGCACAGTTGAGGCACATGACCATTACTTTATAAAGACACCAATTTATCCTTTGTGTGATTTGCTCCAGTGGCACCCAGCTGACTGGCTTCAAGCACAGATAAGGTGGGTATATCATTTCATATAGAAATAAAGATAAGGTTTTGCCAATAGATGTAATAAAAAAAAAACAGAGGAACAAAGAAGATGTGAGAATCAGCAATACAATAAATGCTAAACCATGAAATCTAAACTTGGTAGGGAGATACATGAATCTTGGAAGGCAATTATAGAGAGGGAGAAAATACGGAAGACAAATTCTTTTCTACCATTGAGCTCATGGAGGAAAGAGTTGGACCAGCAAACCCAAAAGATTGAAGGCTGTGGTCAGAAACGGAGATGTTTTAATTAGTATCATCAACAATAACATATATCTATCTACTATCTTACGATGAATGTGTGTGCCCCACTTTTTAATCTCTGTCCTAGATCTTAAGAACTCAAGAAAGCAAATCACTTAAAATATATATATGAAAATTTTGCTTCAAACATTTATATATAATTCAGGAATTTTAAGGTATTGGATTTTCTTCGGAAATCTGTGTCCCCCCCACCCCAGCTTTATTGAGGGATATTTGACATTCAACGTTGTGTAAATCTATAGTGTACAACATGATTTGATACACACATATATTGTGAAATGATTACCGAATGTGAAAGCTAACGCATCTATCACCTCACATAATTACCTTTTTGCCTTTATTTTATTTATTTTTTATACAGCAGGTTATTATTAGTTATCTATTTTATACATATTAGTGTATATATGTCAATCCCAATCTCCCAGTTCATCCCATGCCCCACCCCCCCACTT
>NC_041219.1:22678826-22680055 GCF_002837175.3 Physeter macrocephalus
CTGTTCTCCATAGTGGCTGGATCAATTTACATTCCCACCAACAGTACAAGAGGGTTCCCTTTTCTCCACACCCTCTCCAGCATTTGTTGTTTGTAGATTTTCTGATGATGCCCATTCTAACTGGTGTGGGGTGATACCTCATCGTAGTTGTGATTTGCATTTCTGTAATAATTAGTGATATTGAGCAGCTTTTCACTTGCCTCTCAGCCATGTGTATGTCTTCTTTGGAGAGATGTCTATTTGGGTCTTCTCCCCATTTTTGGGTTGGGTTGTTTGTTTTTTTAATATTGAGCTGCATGAGCTGTTTATATGTTTTGGAGATTAATCCTTTGTCAGTTGATTCATCTGCAAATATTTTCTCCCATTCTGAGGGTTATCTTTTCATTTTGTATATAGTTTCCTTTGCTGTGCAAAAGCTTTTAAGTTTCAGTAGGTCCCATTTGTTTATTTTTAGTTTTATTTCCATTACTCTAGGAGGTGGGTCAAAAAAGATCTTGCTGTGATTTATATCAAAAACTGTTTTTCCTATGTTTTCCTCTAAGAGTTTTATCGTGTCCAATCTTACACTTAGGTCTTTAATCCATTTTGAGTTTATTTTTTTGTATGATGTTAGGGGGTGTTCTAATTTCATTCTTTGCATGTAGCTGTCGAGTTTTCCCAGCACGACTTATTGAAGAGACTGTCTTTTCTCCATTGTATATCCTTGCCTCCTTTGTCATAGATTAGTTGACCATATATGTGTGGGTTTATCTCTGGGCTTTCTATCCTGTTCCATTGATCTATATTTCTGTTTTTGTGCCAGCACCATATCGTCTTGATTACTGTAGCTTTGTAGTGTAATCTGACGTCAGGGAGTCTGATTCCTCCAGCTCCGTTCTTTTCCATCAAGAGTGCTTTGGCTATTCGGGTCTTTTGTGTCTCCGTACAAATTTTAAGATTTTTTGTTATAGTTCTGTAAAACATGCCACTGGTAATTTGATAGGGATTGCATTGAATCTGTAGATTGCTTTGGGTAGTATAGTCGTTTTCACAGTATTGATTCTTCCAATCCAGGAACATGGTGTACCTCTCCATCTGTTTGTGTCATCTTTGATGCCTTTCACCAGTGTCTTATAGTTTTCTGAGTACAGGTCTTTTACCTCCTTAGGTAGGTTTATTCCTAGGTATTTTATTCTTTTTGTTGCAATGGTGAATGGGATTGTTTCCTTAATTTCTCTTTCTGATCTTTC
>NC_041219.1:22680429-22681084 GCF_002837175.3 Physeter macrocephalus
TGTTAATATGGTGTATCACATTGATTGATTAGCGTATATTGAAGAATCCTTGCATCCCTGGGATAAGTCCCACTTGATCATGGTATATCATCCTTTAATGTGTTGTTGGATTCTGTTTGCTAATATTTTGTTTAGGATTTTTGCATCTATATTCATCAGTGGTATTGGTCTGTAATTTTCTTTTTTTGTAGTATCTCTGTCTGATTTTGGTATCAGGGTGATGGTGGCCTCGAAGTATGAGTTTGAGAATCTTCCTCTGTAATTTTTGGAAGAGTTTGAGAAGGATAGGTGTTAGTTCTTCTAAATTTTTGAAAGACTTCACCTGTGAAGCCATCTGGTCCTGAGATTTTGTTTGTTGGAAGATTTTTAATCACAGTTTCAATTTCATTACTTGTGATTGGTGTGTTCATATTTTCTATTTCTTCCTCATTCAGTCTTGGAAGTTTATACCTTTCTAAGAATTTGTCCATTTCTTCCAGGTTGTCCATTTTATTGGCATAGAGTTGCTTGTAGTAGTCTCTTAGGATGCTTTGTATTTGTGGTGTCTGTTGTAACTTCTCCTTTTTCATTTCTAATTTGAGTCCTCTCCCTCTTTTTCTTGATGAGTCTGGCTAAAGGTTTATCAATTTTGTTTATCTTCTCAAAGAACCAGCTT
>NC_041219.1:22681159-22689344 GCF_002837175.3 Physeter macrocephalus
TATCTTCTTCTTGGATTGATCCCTTGATCATTATGTAGTGTCCTTCCTTGTCTCTTGTAGCATTCTTTGTTTTAAAGTCTATTTTATCTGATAAGAATATTGCTACTCCAGCTTTCTTTTGATTTCCATTTGCATTGAATATCTTTTTCCATCCACTCACTTTCAGTCTGTATATGTCCCTAGGTCTGATGTGGGTCTCTTGTAGAACACATATATATGGGTCTTGTTTTTGTATCCATTCAGTGATCCTGTGTCTTTTGTTTGGAGCATTTAATCTGTTCACGTTTAAGGTCGTTATTGATATGTATGTTCCTATTACCATTTTCTTAATTGTTATGGGTTTGTTTTTGTAGGTCCTTTTCTTCTCTTGTGTTTCCCACTTAGAGAAGTTCCTTTAGCATTTGTTGTAGAGCTGGATTGTTGGTGCTGAATTCTCTTAGCTTTTGCTTGTCTGTAAAGTTTTTGATTTCTCCATGGAACCTGAATGAGATCCTTACCAGGTAGAGTAATCTTGGTTGTAGGTTGTTCCCTTTCATCACTTTAAATATGGTGATAACATCCCCCACTGTTATTATGTTACTGTCGATTTCCTCTTTTATAGCTGTTACCAGTTGCCTTATGTATTGAGGTGCTCCTATGTTGGGTGCCTATATATTTATAATTGTTATATCTTCTTCTTGGATTGATCCCTTGATCATTATGTAGTGTCCTTCCTTGTCTCTTGTAGCATTCTTTGTTTTAAAGTCTATTTTATCTGATAAGAATATTGCTACTCCAGCTTTCTTTTGATTTCCATTTGCATTGAATATCTTTTTCCATCCACTCACTTTCAGTCTGTATATGTCCCTAGGTCTGATGTGGGTCTCTTGTAGAACACATATATATGGGTCTTGTTTTTGTATCCATTCAGTGATCCTGTGTCTTTTGTTTTTCCACTATAATTTCTTCAAATGTTTTCTCGGTCCTTTCTCTCTCTCTTCTCCTTCTGGGACCTCTATAATGTGAATGTTGTTGCATTTAATGTTGTCCCAGAGGTCTCTTAGGCTTTCTTCGTTGCTTTTCATTCTTTTTTCTTTATTTTATTCCACGGCAGTGAATTCCACCATTCTGTCTTCCAGCTCACTTATCCGTTCTTCTGCATCTGGTTCCTTGATCTGGTACAAATTCCTCTGCCTTTTCATTTTGTCTGTCTTTCTATGAATGTGGTTTTTGTTTCACAGGCTGCAGGATTGTAGTTCTATTGATTCCTTCTAGTGTAGTTTTCATTTCAGTTATTGTATTGTTCGTCTCTGTTTGTTCTTTAGTTCTTCTAAGTGTTTGTTCTTTAATTCTTCTAGGTCTTTTAAAAATATTTCTTGCATCTTCTCAAACTTTGCCTCCATTCTTTTTCCGAGGTCCTGGATCATCTTCACTATCATTATTCTGAATTCTTTTTCTGGAAGGTTGCCTATCTCCATTTCATTTAGTTGTTTTTCTGGGATTTTATCTTGTTCCTTCATCTGGTACATATTCCTCTGCCTTTTCATTTTGTCTGTCTTTCTATGAATGTGGTTTTTGTTTCACAGGCTGCAGGATTGTAGTTCTTCTTGCTTCTGCTGTCTGCCCTCTGGTAGATGAGGCCATCTAGGAGGCTTGTGCAAGCTTCCTGATGGGAGGGACTCCGTAATTACCTTTTTGTGTGTGTGGTGAGAACTTTTAAGATCTACTCTCATAGCAACATTCAAATATACAGTACAGTATTGTTCATTATAATCACCGTGCTGTGCATTAGATTCCCATAATTTACTCATAACCGGAAGATTGTACCCTTTGACCAACATCTCCTTTCCCCTACCCTGATGCACCTGGAAACCACCAATCTACTCCCTCTTTCTATGAGTTCCAGTTTCTTAGATGTCACACATAAGTGAAATCATACAGTATTTGTATTTCTCTAGACAGTAATTATCTAAATTATTTCACTTAGCATAATGCCCTCAAGATTCATCCATATTTTCACAAATATGAGTACTTCCTTCTTTCTCATGGCTGAATAATATTCCATTTTAAATATATGCCACATATTCTTTATCCATTCATCCATCCATGGACACTTAGGTTGTTTCCATGTCCTGGCTATTGTGAATAATGCTGAAATAACCATGGGGGTGCAGAAATCCCTTAGAGATAGTGGTTTCATTTCCTTTGGGTATATACTCAGAAATAAGATTGCTGGAGCATATGGTAGTTTAGTACTACCAACAGTACATATAGTACTGTTTAATTATTCTGAGAAAACTCCACACCTTTTTTCATAGTGGCTGAACCAATTTACAGTCCTACAAACAGTGTGCAAGTTCTCCTTTTTCTCCACACCTTTGCCAACTCTTGTTATCTCTTTTGTTTTTGATAATAGCCATCCAAACAGGTGTGATGTGATACCTCATTATAGTTCTGATTTGCATTTCCCTAATGATTAGAGATATTGGGTATCTTTTCATGTACCTGTTGAACGTTTATATGTCTTCTTTGGAAAAATGTCTTTTTGGGTCCTTTGCCCATTTCTTAATTGGATTATTTGCTTTTTTTTTGCTATTGAATTTTATGGGTTTCTTATATTTTGGATATTAACCCCATATCAGTTGATGGTTTGCAAATATTTTCTCCCATTCCATAGGTTGCCTTTTCATTTTTGTGGTGGTTTCTTTTGCTGTGTAGAAGCTTTCTAGTTTGATGTGGTCAAACTTGTTGATTTTTGCTTTTGTTGCTTGTACTTTCAGTATCATATTCAAAAAAATCATTTGTCAAAACCAATGCCAAGGAGCTTCTTCCCTGTATTTTTTCCCAGGAGTTTTATGGTTTCAAGCCTTACACTTAAGTCTTTAATCCATTTTGAGTTCATTTTTGTGAGTGGTGTAAGAGAGGGCTCCAATGTCATTTTGTGTGTGTGTGTGTTTGTCCAATTTTCCCAACACCACTTATTGAAGAGACTGTTGTTTCCCCATTGAATATTCTTGACTCCCTTGTCAAATATTAGTTGACTTTATATGTGTGGACTTATTTCTGGGATCTTGATTCTGTTCTACTGGTCTGTGTGTCTGTTTTTATCCCAGTACAAGACAGTTTTGGTTACTATAACTTTGTAATTCAGTCTGAAGTCAGGAAGCACAACAGTGCCTCCAGGATTTCTTTAACTATTTGAGGTCTTTTGTGGTTCTATATGAATTTTAGGATTTTCTTTCTCTTTCTGTGAAAAATGCTATTGGAATTTTGATAGTCTCCCATTTATTTTCCCTAGGGCAATGCCCTGAAGTATTCAAGGTTACACACCTTTTCCCTATCATGCAGAGTCAAGCTGGCTGTAAGATCCGCACCTGATAGTGAGATCCATGTGCTGTTTGCATGGGCTTGCAGAACCATCTGCGGGGGCACATGAGATGCAATGCATTGGGTTTTGTAGAGTGCCAGCCATGTGGCACATGGGGTTCTTGGGGTGCATATTGGTTCGTTGGTAGAAGTTCTGTAGGCAAGTCATTGTGTGGAGTTCATGGGTGAGCCTCTTGGTGGAGTCCCTGAGCAGGTTAGCAGAATCCACACCAAGCTATTGAGATCATATCAGTCCACCCTTTCTTCCTGCTCTGAGCTGCCCAATTAAGTGAGTGAAATATTTTGTTTGCACCTTTCATTTGAGATGTGTTTTTTTAAAGCTTCTGCAGTACTCATTAAAACAATTTCTCCTATGCTTTGTAAGGAAATAGTTGGCAATTCTTTCAAGGTCTACTCTACAGTTGAATTTCCAAACTTCTTGAAGTGATAGGCCATGCATGTTACATAACATGATATGTGAAACACTTGGCGAACAAGAAAACATGTAATTAAATTCTAACCTTTCCTTTCAGCCTTGCCTTTCTTCTTTATCTGCCTCTCATATAGCCAAGGACATGGCTTTGCAAATTACAAGCACTCAGTATTTTTTTTTCTGAGTTTTAATACTGTCATTTAGTTGACAAAGGATAATCAGGCTCATGCACTTTTTTTCTTACAAAAAAAATCAGCTGAAAGCATAATAATTTGAGGGCATTTATCCTTGCCATTCTGCTTTTACTCTTACTCTTATTGTCTCCCTATCCAAACAGTTAAGTAATATTTATGAACGAGTGCTCCCTGTGAGTGTAGATGAATGAATGAAAAAGAGAAAATGATGCATTCAGAAAATGGTCCTGCTTTCACTGCTCTGCTGCTGCCTCTTGACCAAAGGATTCCCAACAAGAGTCTCCAATGCACTGACATCGTCTTTGTGGGACTTGGCTCAGTGCATTTTGTCTGTGAAACTTTTACCACTCCAAAGCACTGTGCAGGAAATATGCGAATGGAATGCCAGGTGAATTTTAATCACCTCCTTATTAAGTTTCTTCAGGAAAAAATATAGGACATATCCTTTGCCATGAAGGAAAGGACATGTGCTCTTGAGGTATGGACACATGTTATGGTAACACACAATTCCTGTGCAAGATGAGGCTTCTTTTAAGGAGCAGATAAAATCCAAAGACAATAATTCTATTGGATTTGGCTGAGAAGCAGCCAACAAAATGCCAGCTGGTAACCAAGATAGATACAAGGGGAAAACAAACTTCACTGCATTTTGCAATCAACTTAAAGTGTTTTTTAGTAGGGAAAAAAAAACTAATTAAACTTATAGTGCCCTATTTTATACACTTTGCTGCTTTACTTACTATAAATGCTGGTGAACTTAGAGGTAGTTATTTTGGGTTTGCTTGTCTAAATATTGAGCTAGGAGGCATTTGTTGATCATTCGTCCATTTAAAGTCAACTGAACAGAGCAAGTAAGGCGTGAAGATTGATGTGGACCAGGATCTGTGAATTAGTTGCAGTGTAGGCCAGGAAGAGCTGCTGGTGGTTTTGTTCCTTTTGAAGTTTTGCACACTGATTCAGAGCAGGTTAAATTGAGGGTATTTTACAAATACAGGCTAAAATTAAAAACCTGCTCGTCCTTTTCCAATCTTCTGTTAATTTAACTCATTAGTGATTTTTCAGGCTCATGAAAGGTGAATTTTCTATAATGAAATAAGAACTCCAGAAGAAGGGGTTATTGAAATTATCTCTTTGACTCTGTGTTTAATACCCAAATCTCCTTCAAATCCTGTATCAAGGGCCGTTTGTCGGATATCTGAAGGCTCACTTCTATCCTCAAATCTAAACCCAGTTTTACTCTTAGCAGGAGAAACTTCCCTATTCAAAACTTCCCTATAACAAAACAGCTTTAGCATTTGGAGTTCTCTTGTGATTATATGTCAGGTCTTTCTTCTTGACCGATACACTCCTTTGTACCCCAGTCTATTCAATATCTGTCCAATGCCTGATTCTTTATCTTTTGCCTAAATTCCTAACATAGTATTCTGTTCCCAACATCCTTCTATAATAGTGTTTTAACTAAGAATGTACATCAGAATAAGCTGTGAAGTTTTCCTAAAACAGAGGTTTCTAAGCCATACTTCAGTCAGATTTGTATGTAGCGGGTTGGCCCAGAAGTTCATTCAGGTTTTTCTGTAAGATATAAGATGTTACAGAAAAACCCAAATGAAATTTTGGCCAACCCAATAGAAAGTCAGGGCTGGAGTCAAGGCTTACAGATTTTTTAAATGTCCATAGACCATTCCCTGCTCCTATGACTTTCTCCAAGAGTTTGCGTCATCTCACCTCTAGCTTCCATTCCACCTTTGTCTGATCTGTTTACCAACAAACAATTCTTATGATACAGAACTCAATATTGCACAATTAGAGCCTGGGCAGAAAAATCAATATATTTATTTGTGATATATGCTTGTATATGTTTATAAAGTTACTATTATGAAAAATAAATGTGTTATCTATATTTTGGTCTTCAATTTTTGGTGTTATTCAAAAATGAATAGGGGTAAGAATGTATCAGGGAAAATATGGCCTGGAAATGGCCTCCCTGTCCCCCAGGGCAGCCTGCCCTCCCTTGTGAGAGCAGAAGGGAAGCATATGAGGGGAGGGGAATAGGCACAAAAGTACCCACAGGGTGGGAGGGAATAAACTGTTTTGGATATGAAATTATTGAAATGCTTAAATTAGGGGTTCATAAAATTTGGTGTGCACAAAAATTACTTAGCGATCCTGTTAATTTTATATATATATATAATACAAACATAATGCATATATTTATATTATATAATACATATTATATAATTACACACACACACACACACACACACACATTCTTTGTCTCCTAAAATTGCTCTGGAGTGAGGCCCAGGAATCTGCATGTTTAATAACCCCAGAGAGTACAGATGTCTTCAAACCACATCTTGAGAAATAGTGGCTTAAATCAACTAACACTGTGTGTCTTGGCTTTCATCATGATTTTTTTTAAACCATTTTTGTTTTTAAAATTTCTCCCTGACAAATATGTGTGTATATTTTTGTCCCCATGGGAGAGATACATGACCATTGAAAACCAAAGGTAGTTGATGCCTTTCAGCAAGTTTTACTCTGAACACAATGTAATTATTTTATTTTTATATTGCATTCTATCAAGAAGCTATATCTCTTGATTTCCTTTAAAAAAGGAATAGCACACTTATTCTTTTTCAATTACACCTGATGCCTAAGTATGAAGTGACTCTATTAACTGTGGCTAGGGTACCACCACCACCTGGTGGCAATGAATAAAAATTACAGGTTTAGTTTCTGACCACTGAATTCACACATATGGTTGTGAAGTGCCAGCTCCAACAGTCCTGCTATAAGCAATATTTGGAGGAAATCTATAAATATATTTTCTAGTGTAGGTTTTTTCCATATGGTGGTCCCATCGCCAGGTTGATCCATAGTCAATCCTATGTATAAAAACTAATATTTCACTCTTTTTCCAGAATATTAAATGTATAGTTTAAAAGTTTTTACAGAATAACAAAAAATCAAGGTTGGAAAATGAAAGGAATAATGTTGACAGAGTCTCTTCCTAGTGGAGACATTATTATTATTCTTTTAATCTCAGGGAATTCTTATACCTTCTTATCCTTTGGTGTCATCAACAACACACTTATTGGTCTGTCCTTTTTATTTATTTATTTTAAAATTGATTGATTGATTGATTGGCCGTGTTGGGTTTTTGTTGCTGCATGCGTGGGTTTTCTCTAGTTGTGGCAAGCGGGGGCTCTTTGTTGTGGAGCACGGGCTCTAGGCGCATGGGCTTCAGTAGTTGTGGCGCATGGGCTTAGTTGCTCCATGGTATGTGGGATATTCCCAGACCAGGGCTCGAACCCATGTCTCCTGCATTGGCAGGCGGATTCTTAACCACTGTGCCACCAGGGAAATCCGGTCTGTCCTTTTTAAATGAATTAAAGAAAAGTTACTTTCTGGAGAGAATAATATATATTAGGTCTTCAGGATTTGGCAGTGTGTAATGTGGAATGTATATTCATGGCCAGTAGACTGATGGATATTTTCTAAAGTTTTATACTTATACTACTACTCTCTCTTATCCTTTTGCATTTATGTTCACAACCAGTGGAAGAAGATAATCTTAACTTTAGAGTACCTTGTGAAAGTCCTTTCCCGCAAGATAGTGATTACTCTTGCTTTTCATTCTTGTTTAAATGTAAAGTTTTATATACATTTTGTTGAAAGGCACTTTAATAATTATCAGGGAAGCACAAAAACAAGACAAAAAACCCTTACAGTACACAAATGCAGCATGGAAGGAAAGGGTATTGTTTTTGCAAAGGCTTACTTTATATTTGGTGGAATGCATGGAAATAATTTTATGATTTCAAGAGTAACCGAGACCAAAATTTCATGTCATGTCATGCTTGTAATTTCATTAACATATAACAACTCTCTTTATTTAATTACGGGAAAAATTTAACATTAGAATAGTCCCTGAGGAAGACTTGCTTAAGCCTCTTAGATAGCCTCATCCACCAGAGGGCAGACAGCAGAAGCAAGAAGAACTACAATCCTGTAGCCTGTGGAACAAAAACCACATTCACAGAAAGATAGACAGGATGAAAAGGCAGAGGGCTATGTACCAGATGAAGGAACAAATAAAACCTCAGAAAAACAACTAAATGAAGTGGAGATAGGCAACCTTCCAGAAAAAGAATTCAGAATAACGATAGTGAAGATGATCCAGGACCTCGGAAAAAGAATGGAGGCAAAG
>NC_041219.1:22689464-22690080 GCF_002837175.3 Physeter macrocephalus
TGATAGTGGAGATGATCCAGGACTATGGAAAAAGAATGGAGGCAAAGATCCAGAAGATGCAAGAAATGTTTAACAAACATCTAGACAAATTAAAGAACAAACAAACAGAGATGAACAATACAATAACTGAAATGATAACTACACTAGAAGGAATCAATAGCAGAATAACTGAGGCAGAAGAACGGATAAGTGACCTGGAAGACAGAATAGTGGAATTCACTGCTGCAGAACAGAATAAAGAAAAAAGAATGAAAAGCAATGAAGACAGCCTGAGAGACCTCTGGGACAACATTAAATGCAACAACATTCACATTATAGGGGTTCCAGAAGGAGAAGAGGAGACAAAGGACCCGCGAAAATATTGGAAGAGATTATAGTGGAAAACTTCCCTAACATGGGAAAGGAAATAGCCACCCAAGTCCAGGAAGCACAGAGAGTCTCAAACAGGATAAACCCAAGGAGAAACATGCTGAGACACATAGTAATCAAATTGGCAAAAATTAAAGGCAAAGAAAAATTATTGAAAGCAGCAAGGGAAAAACAACAAATAACATACAAGGGAACTCCCATAAGGTTAACAGCTGATTTCTCAGCAGAAACTCTACAAGCCAGAAGG